>NC_041391.1:161367058-161377517 GCF_002162155.2 Triticum dicoccoides
GAAGATGTAGCTGGTGGGTCCCAGCAGTCAGGGGGGCGAATTGTTTTTTTTTCGGACGCACTTCCTTGCATGCGAAGATGTAGCTGGTGGGTCCCAGCAGTTAGGGGGGCGAGTCGTTTTTTTGCCCGGACGCACTTCCTTGCGTGCGAAGTTGTAGCTTGTGGGTCCTAGCAGTTAGGGGGGAAATGTTTTTTTCACGAAATATGGTGGCCCGTCCGGTGGGTCCCTGCTATCAGGTGGAGGAATACTTATTTTGCGCATAATAAGGAGGCACTTCCTTGCGGCCGCCGTGGACCCAACTGTCAGCCTCTCCACGCACAGTACTCTTCCGATGGAAGTCGGTCGTTGACCACATTGACCACGCCGTGCCGAGAGCACCACGGCAGTGGACGATGGCGAGGCCTAGGAAGGGGACGACGCGGAGCCGGGGAAGACGCAACAGTGGATGCCCACGCGAAGAGGAGTACGAGGGTTCACTGGTTCGGCTGCCGTCGCCGCAGAATAACAGGGGGTGTGGGTGAGTAGAGGGATGGCCTGGCCAGCGGTGGGCATAGTAGGGGGCGTTGAAGCCTCCGCGGCATCACAGCAGGCCACGGGAGGCAGGAGCATGCGGCACGACCGGCGCTGCTTTGGGCGGCTGGAGCACGAAGACTAGAGGTTGAAGAAGCACTACTGCCGTTGGATGGACATCGTACGGTCACTGGAGCTAGAATCGTTCATATTGACTAAGTTGACAAAGCCCTCCGTCCCCGTAAACTTAGTAGGCCCACAAGTCAGCCTCCCACCAAGGTGAATCCTAGCTAGCAGGGGGAGTATTCATTTTTTTGTGCGTAATAAGGAGGCATTTCCGGTGGGTCCGAGCTGACAGCGGGGGGAACCTTTTTTCACGAAATACAGAGGCCCTTCCGGTGGGTCCTAGCTATCAGGTGGAGGAATCATTATTTTGTGCGTAATAAGGAGGCATTTCCCTATGTGGGCCCCTACTGTCAGCCTCTTCCGATGGCTGTTGTTTGCTGACCATGTTGACCTCGCCGCGCCGAGAGCACAAACATGGTGGACGAGGGTGAGGCCCAGGAAGAGAACTACCCGGAGCCAGCGAAGCCACCCCAGCGGATGCCCACGCTGAGGGGAGAACGAGCACTGACTGGTCGGCTGCGGGGTGAGGCTGACGTCGCCGGAAAATAACAGGATGTGTGGGTGGTTAGAGGGATGGCCTGGCGGCAGCACAGCCAGCCACGAGAGGAGGGAGCAGGCAGTCCCGCCAGCGCTGGTTTGGGCAGCTGGAGCAGGAAGATCAGAGATTGAAGAAGCATGGCGGCCGTTGGATGGACATCCAACAGTCACTGTTGTGTGTTGACTAAGTTGACAAAGCCTTGCGTACGCGTAAAAAAAATTAGGACAGCGTCATCGTCAACCTAGTAGGCCCAGAAGTCAGCCTCCAAATCTGTGGAAAACAACATACATCCCATTAGCCATTATTTTCAATAATTTATAGCCCATTTGCTAATTCTTAAGGAAATTTGAAGCCCATATTCTTTTTATTAGCATTACAGACCATATATTCTAGGCACTGCTAAAAAATTCAACGAAATTTTGCATATTTCGGTGGGGTCCGAACTCTTTTAATCACGAAACTTCGAGTCACGTTAAAAATAATTTTCAAAAAATTATATCAAAATAAAATTCAAAAAACAATTCTCTGCAAAAAATGAATGAAATTTAGAATCTTAACTAGCAAGATGCTCATTCATTGCACGGAACATGAAGATGCATTTGTATGAGTAGTTTATCTTGTGGGAGAAAAGATGATATTTTAATGTAATTGCCAGTTGGCTTTGGTTTTTATAAGAGTAGAGAGTAGAGAAATCATGACAAAAATGATATTTTAATGCAATTGCCGGTTGGCTTTGGTTTAAAAATTTACAGCCCATTTCTTACAACTTATAGCCCGTTTTCTGGGGAAGCCCATTTCTTACTACTTACATCCCTCCTCGTCTTGAAAGATTTGCAGCCCAGTAGGGCTGAGAAAAGCAAGTAGGCCTCGGTTTTGGTATTCTCCAAAAAAAAGAACTGGGCTAGCCAATTTCAGAAAGAAAAAATATATCAACTGGGCTCGTCATGTGCTTAATAAAAGTGTGAGCGTGGGCTAGATGGGCCACAGCCCCCGCACAGCACGCAGTTGAGCTCCATCTCTGAAACTGAAAAATAACTGGGCGAGCTGCTGGGTCCCTGGTGTTATCCGCTCGTTGTGTAATTTTCTCGTTTATTGACTACATTGACAATGGCGTGGAACCTAGTTGTCAAACAATTAGGAGGAAGTATTTTTTTGGCTTGTAATAACGAGGCACCTGCTTGCGAAATGCAATGACCCTAGTGGCTCCCTACTGTCAGCCTCTCCACGTACAGTCATCTCCTGATTCCTCTTGGTTGTTGACCATGTTGACAACACCAGATGGCGGCGGGCACAGCGAGCGAACCAAGGCAAAGAACAACGGCAAGGCCTCGGACGGGACGAACAGCAGCCATGGAAGATGCGGCAGTGTAGTGGCAGGTGGAGGGGAGTACGAGGGCAACAACATGCAAGTCAAGCATACAAATGGTACAAAAAGCCCAAGGATTAATTGTTCATCAAATTTTTAGACAAAACCTAGATTGAACATGACAGTAACATCTAAGCCAACCACTCTTTTTTGCAGTCACAAACAAATGGATCGGGCTGATCCATAAAATCAACATTCTGTGCAAAAAAAATTATTTCAGGATGTCTACAACTTGTTGTAAATAGAAGCCGAGCATGTTTAGAAGCCCATTTGTCCACCTGAAACTTCTTTTTTTGCTGTTCAACATGTTCGTCCGTGAGAAATCTCTTGCTGTAAAAATTAAGCCTCATGGACAATAGTAACCTCGCATTCAACAGGAAGAATGTGACAAAGCTTCTGTTTGCCTGGTTTGATGCATATTGTCCCATTGTTATTGTCCTCAAACGAATGTCATGAGAACTGAGAAAATCCTTGTGCTTATTACGCCAACGATTGGTTATATGTTTTTCTCCATGTGGTTCTGCCTAAGTAGACATGAAGATTGAAAATAGTGAAGGTCTGAAAAAAGAGTATGTCGAAAGAATGACAGCTGAACAGTTAATTCTAGTACAATATATACGGGCTTTCAATGTGCATGAAATTATCACCTCTATGTATAAATTCTCTAGAGATTGAAAGTATCGCAGCAAGCCAATAATTATGTCCAGATCAAAACGATACATTCTGATATATATATATATATATGATCTTGACAGAATCCAACAGCATTGATAGGCTATCAGTGGACGAACTCTTCATTGAGAATATAACATAATATTAGTACCCAAAGTGTACTCCAAGATGATATAAAACTTATGCGCACAAATGAAAAATGCAGCATATGATTACAAATTTGTAGATGATAATATATGGTACCTGAAAAAGTGAGGAGCCAAACACCAACTCCTCGTGATTATTAAACGGGTCACGAATTACACCCAAGGTCTCCAGTTTGGACGCAGAGACGACAGTTATTTCTGAAGGTGTATAACAATTATGAAGGAGCAACCTTTCAAGTGAACGGGCATCTTCCATGACGAGCTGCTTGATAACCCGCAAGTATACGGGATAGTTGTAGCCTCTTTCGATAAGTAAGAGTGTCGAACCCAATGAGGAGCTAAAGGTAGAACAAATACTCTCTCAAGTCCTATCGGCCACTGATACGACTCTACGCACGCTTGACGTTCGCTTTACCTAGAACAAGTATGAAACTAGAAGTACTTTGTAGGTGTGATAGGATAGGTTTGCAAGATAATCAAGAACACGTAAATAAAAAGTAGGGGCTGTTTAGATAAATAAACAATAAAGTAAATATAGCGAGTGTGGAAAAGTGGTGGTAGGAGTTGCGGAATTGTCCCTAAGCAATTGACTACTTTACTAGACCGATAGCAAGTTTTATGTGGGAGAGGCCACTGCTAGCATGTCATCCCTGACTTGGAATTCTATGCACTTATGATTAGAACTATTAGCAACCATCCGCAACTACTAACGTTCATTAAGGTAAAACCCAACCATAGCATTAAGATATATTGGTCCCCCTTCAATCACGTATGCATCAATTTCTATGCTAGGTTGAAGCTTCTGTCACTCTAGCCCTCCAATACATAGTCCTATCAACATACAACTAACCCTATGGTGTGATCCACGCGCGCGCTCATATGATGGGCACCAAAGGACAGCAACATAACCACAAGCAAATTAAATCAATCATAGCAAGTCATCAACCACCAATAGGATAACGAAAATCTACTCAGACATCATAGGATGGCAACACATAATTGGATAATAATATGAAGCATAAATCACCATGTTCAAGTAGAAGGTACAGCGGGTTACGGGAGAGTGGACCGCTGTAGATAGAGGGGGAAGGTGATTGAGATGTTGGTGAAGATGGTGGAGGTGTTGGTGAAGATCGCGGTGATGATGATGGCCCCCGGCGGTGTTCCGGCGCCACCGGAAGCAAGGGGAGAGAGCCCCCCTTCTTATTCTTCTTCCTTGACCTTCTCCCTAGATGGGAGAAGGGTTTACCCTCTGGTCCTTGGCTCCCATGGCGTGGGAGGGGCGAGAGCCCTTCCAAGATTGGATCTGTCTCTCTGTCTTTCTCTGTTTCTGCGTTCCCAGATTCTGCCCCTTCACCGTTTCTTTTATATCCGGAGATCCGTAACTCCGATTGGGGTGAATCCTTCGCCCAGATTTTTCTCATAAAATTAGCTTTCTTTCGGCAAATGAAGAGCGTCAACCTCCTTACGGGTGGCCCAGGAGAGTGCCAGGCGCACCCAGGGGAGTGGGCGCGCCCCCCTATCTCCTGGCCACCTCGGGCACCGTTTCGCGTTGATTCTTCCTCCGGAAAATCCCAAATATTCCAAAATAATTCTTCGTTCGTTTTTATCCTGTTTGGATTCCGTTTGATATTGGGTTTCTGCGAAACATAAAACACGCATCAAACAGGAACTGGCACTGGGCACTGGATCAATATGTTAGTCCCAAAAAATAGAATAAAAAGTTGCCAAAAGTATATGAAAGTTGAAGAATATTGGCATGGAACAATCAAAAATTATAGATACAACGGAGACGTATCACTGCTGCCCTTTAAAACAAATTCCATTGCTTTTAAGGTGAGGCGACTTTATTTGGAGACAACTGATACCGATTTCTATTCCCAAAACAATCAGCAAGCGCTCCAGGGGAGGGCAACTGGAGTGGATGATGCTATGCAGTGAGGCCTCCGACAGATAAACCACCACAAGCGAAAGTTTTTTTAGCAGTGGGAGTCGAAGCATTTGTACCAGATCATCTGGTAGATGGCACCAGGCGAAGGTGGCGGTGTGGAGAGAGGAGGAAAACTGCGAGATGGACAACGGTGGTGTGGGCACGAATTCTTGGTATGTTCGTGGTATGAAGCTTTCGTGGTAATGGTAGAACTCAAACTGCTGGAGTTTTCCGAATTCAGGGGATGTCAGCCAAGCGTCCACCTTGTCGGGTATGGATAGCAGATAGATTGTCGGGATGCAGAGGCATTGGACGGGGCCCTGCTGGTGAGAAGAGACGATGGCTCTGAGGAGATCAAATTCAGGAAGGACAGATATCTGACGACAGTCGAGATTGAGGGGCGCGGTGCGCCATAGAGGGCGCCACCGAGTTGAGAGGACTTGTGTGCGGCAGCAATCCTTGGTGGGGAGAAGCGAGATGATCTCCTCAAGGATGACGCCCGGGAGATTGCTGATGCGGTCCACCAGAGATTCTACCGGCTCCTCAAATCCGGGTGGGGGGGGCTCGCCACTTCTCCCAGCGCTACCGGGTGAGGGATCTATAACCGGCGTCACCGCTAGCGGGAGCCTCATCTTCTTGGCACTGGGGCCAGCCGACTCCATTTTCCTTGTGGGCGTCGCGCCGAGCTCATGGGTTTGAGCAGAGTAGCCAAAGACGAGCCTAGTGGCAGTGCGAGTGGGGAAGAAGGAGGGCTGGGGATTTTTGTAGGAGTGGAAGAAGAGGAGCAGGTGTTTTCTGTACGAGTGAGGAAGAAGGTGAGCAGGGTTTTCTGGACGAGTGAGGAAGATTGGGGAGCGAGGGGGGTTGGGGGGAGACGGAAGCGGGAGAGCAAGCTATTCGTGTTTATAAGGCCCGCTGTACTAACTACTTGCTTTTTCCCAAGAACTGCTCTGTTCTTTTGCGTTGCTGCATTGGAGCTGGCGCATGGACTTGACTGACTGGCCATGCATGAAGGATGCATGTGCCCGCCGGCCACTACATGCGCCTGGTTTGTTACTAGGCCTATTTAATAGGGTGGTTATGGGGTAAATTAAGGAGATTTATTTTCTCTGTGTGCGTCCACCAAATTAGAGGATGCGGTACTGGATGCAGACACTCACATTAAACTAACATCCAGAAGAACAAAAGTTCAGCATGTCTATGCATCTCAATGATTCACCATACTATAACCAATACAAAGCTGTGAGAAGGTGTGGAAATAAAGAAAATCGGTCGATGCTTCTCTGAGAAAAGGGCCTCCCTGCGCACGCATTAATTTCCTGGGCATGCTTGTTTCTTCTCAATGTTGCGAGCACTTTGAGCATGTTGGCAACTCCACAGCTGGCTAGCTGCCTCATCTTGCAATTGATGCTGACACATTTGCAGCAAACACATGAGGCAATAAAGATGACTCAACATGGGTCCATATTGTGCAGTTCCCCTGAAATCATATTCATTGTCCTGAATCTGAAAAGATAGGAAAACAGTAGCTATACTTAAACGGTGTTGCAAAACAGTAGCACATATCAATAGCTCGGCATGACAAAACATGATCATCTGGACGAAGGGGATACTGACCTGCCTGAGGAAGATTGTATATAATTTCATAAGTCCTTGGTTGATTTCCACCTTCGGCTGCACTGCTTGTTTGCTCCTCCACACATGACAGGATCGTTTTGCAATGCATTCAGCAAGTCAACGTACGAATACGCTAATTTCATCTTGCGGTGGTCATTGTACCTAGTTAGGAATGTAGGAATACCTGGAGCACCATGAGGTTAGCTGACAGCAGGTAGATGCAGCCATATAAATTTTGGGCGGTGCTACCAAAATTGAGGTTTGTATCCCTTCCCGTTATGATAATTCTTCTTGAAGTTGGTAGAATATGACGGCTTATTCTTTGGATCAAACTTGCCTTTCCCCTGAGATTTGTTCTTGTTGTTTTGGGGCTGGTTGGGCTGGAAGTTCTTCTCGTGTACCATGTGGGCACTAGAAGCTCCCTCAGCGACCCGAGCATGTGTATCTTTTGCTCTCGCCTTCTCCTCAAAATCAAGAGTGCTAATGAGATCCAAAACAGAAAACTCATGTCTCTTGTTTTTCAGAGAAGTAGCAAAATCATTCCACGAAGGTGGAAGCTTGGCAATGATGGTCCCAGCAACAAATTTGTCTGGCAACACACACTTAAAGTACTCAAGTTCCTTAGAGAGTGACTATATCTCATGAGTCTGCTGAACAACAGAGCGCTCGTCAGTCATCTTGTAGTCACAGAATTGCTCCATGATGTACAACTCGTTGCCAGCGCCCGAGGGCCCAAACGTGGCCTCGAGCGCATCCCACATGTCTTTGCCGCTGTCAAACGACATATATGAATCCACAATGGAATCGTCAAGAACACTCAGCAGGGCGGCTTTGAAGAGGGTATCCATGTTCTGAAAAGCTTCCTGCTGTGTAGGATTAAGATCCCCTCAGGCTTACCCTTAGTGGCGTCATAGCAGTACATGATCTGAAACCAATATACTGCTCTTGTGTGCCACCTTTTATATTGCACCCCCTTAAAAGTAGGCGGCTTCAAAAGCGCAGCAAAACCACTCGGAGTAAATTGCCTGTAAGCAGGTTTTTGGATTGGATTGTTGAATATATGAGCAATTTAGTATGAGATTTAATCCAAATCAGCAATAAATAGATCATGACAACAATTGCAAACATCAAAGTAATGACGCGGACTAAACCAGGAGGACAGAATCACATACTGTACAGCGGGAGCAGAACCGATGTGGTTGATGTTGTCACTCATGTCGTTGATGAAGAGGTTAACGAGGTCGGGGAAGAAGGTTGTCGTTGAGGAAGTCGTCGCTAGCAGCAGTCATAGGAGTGTGCTCCCCAAAAACCTGATCGCCCCTCTCCCGTACATGATCACAAAAGGCGCGGTTCGGAGGACTGCTGTCCCTTCTCGCGGTGCATGCCGGAAGGAGGGCTGGAGAAGAATTGCATGGCGGCACTAAGATCTGGAACGGTGCGAAACCATATGATACAGCGGCGGCTAGGGTAGAGCATGTCAGGTCGGTCGTGCGAGTATAATAGTAGGCCTTTGGCCCCCCAAACCCCACGTCTAAGTCAATAATAGCTAAAAAAAGAGTCAAAAATAGCCCCACCAAGGTTTGTCTCAAAAAATGGAGTAATTAAGGCGTCTGTTAGTCCCTTTAGTATAAATACTATATCATTAATAATGGCCCCACCTTTTGTCTCACAAATTATGTTGGAGTACAACCTTCTACACGTTTACAACCCGCTTCTCTTCTCTCTCCTCTTATCTCTCCTTCAACTAAGCACAAATACTATATTTAAATCCTTGTAGCCTGCTTATGTCATCTAATTGTAGTACTTGCTCTAAAGTTACTCTCCACTGTGTAGTCTGAAATGCCGGGCGTGCAGCGTACGGTGCCCTCAGTCGGCGCGCCACTTCAATGGCGGAAGCAGTGAGAGGTCGCGTTGCCCTGACTTGCCATCAATGTGGAGCGGCAGGCTCAGCTGGCGCCGGGCGGGAAGCGCGCGCGGGAGGGGGGAGGGGGTTTTGTTGGGCCAAGAAGGTGAGAAGCCAACTTGGGATCGGTACGGACGGGGAAATATCATGTGCTCCCATACTCTGCATATGACACTAGTCTATGTTACTACTCCCTCCTTTCCGATTTATAGAGATGTTTAGAGTAACATAGTAATATGTTACAGTATAAGTTACTCTCCACGATGACCAGCCTTGGCCTCTCCCAGTGCTCCACCATGTATAGCTGCTAAGCCTGCCACGTAGGCATAAAATATGATGTGGCACCAATAAACTAAGCACCTATGCATTGAAGACTTGAGTTACTAAGACATTTAATGCACTTAGCACCTCATCTAAAGGGCACGGTTAATAGTATAGCCAGCTGCTGGCTATAAGCCAGTGACATGTCATCTACAGCCCATCTTATACTCCCTCCATTCCTAAATATTTGTCTTTCTAGAGATTTCAACAAATGACTACATACGGAGCAAAATGAGTGAATCTACACTCTAAAATGTGTATATGTACATCCGTATGTGGTAGTTCATTTGAAATCCTAAAAAGACAAATATTTAGGAACGGAGGGAGTAGTCAACATGTACAATAGTAGATCAAAAGAGTGTACTACTTTTTTATTATGTGGCCCACCTTTCATTCTCACAAAGTGCCTAGGAGCACATGCTAGAGCTGGCTCTTCACGAAGAGCCCGCTTACCTTCTCTCTCCTCTTCTCTTTCCTCCAACTAAGTTGAAATATACTAGTTTATTCCTTATAGCCTGCTGACTCAACTCTATTGTACTTGCTCTAAGCACTTACTAGCACCCCCTTGACCGTGGACCTTGACGGTGTATGTCACCTTCTGTCTCATAATTTTCCTCGTCATCATCTGAGTCCTAGAAGATCTCACCCACATCATCATTAGCATGCATCCGCCTTGATAGACAACATGCGCAGAAGGAGTAGAGGCGACTAGGGACGCACCACCACCACGTTGTGGGCACTCCCACTACTAGGAAAATGCCTATAGATAGAAGTTTACCAGTAGCGTTTGTTTGCAACCCAACGCTACTAGTAGTTAGTAGTAGCGCTGGCTACAAACATCGCTATTGGTATCAGTTAGCAGCAGCGCCTGTTACCTAGGCTCATGCTACTACTAAGTGTAACACACCACACCCCCTGGTAAAAACATAGCAGTAGCGCCTGTCCTCCAACATGCGCTACTGCTAATTTTTCTATGTATAACATTTTACCAGTAGCGTGTGTCTTTGACCCGCGCTATAAGTAGTGCAACCCTAGCCGTAGCTATTTTGCAAGCTGCCATAGCAGTAGCGCGTGTGGGTGACCCGCGCTACTGCTATGCCCGACAGCCACCTACCACCTTTCCCCTTCTTCCTCCCCTCTCTTCTTCCCCCTTCCTTTCTCCCCCTTTTTTCCTTGCACCTTGCTTGTTCCTTTCAATCCTCCCCCACCACCACCCCTCTATTAGAGCCCTCCATCCCCCTCTTCTTTGCCCCTCCACCACCCCTCCATTAGAGCCCCCCTCCCTCCCCCTCTTCTTTGCCCCTCCACCACCCCTCCATTAGAGCCCCCT
>NC_041391.1:161378000-161491990 GCF_002162155.2 Triticum dicoccoides
CCCCTTTTCTTTGTGCCCTCCACCACCACCCCTCCATTAATGCCCTCCCTCCCCCTCTTCTTTTCCCTCCTCCCACTTCCATTAATGCCTTCTGTCGGTGTCAAAACCGGCGGGTCTCAGGTAGGGGGTCCCGAACTGTGCATCTAGGCGGATGGTAACAGGAGACAAGGGACACGATGTTTTACCCAGGTTCGGTCCCTCTTGATGGAGGTAAAACCCTACGTCCTGCTTGATTGATATTGATATTGTGGATGTTTACAAGAGTGGATCTACCACGAGATCAAGGAGGCTAAATCCTAGAAGCTAGCCTATGGTATGATTGTAATGGTTGTTGTTGTTGTTGTTGTTGTTGTTGTTGTTGTTGTGTCCTACGGACTAGAGCTATCCGGTTTATATAGACACCGGAGAGGGCTAGGTTACATAGAGTCGGTCACAATGGTAGGAGATCTACGTATCCGTATCGCCAAGCTTGCCTTCCACGCCAAGGAATGTCCCATCCGGACACGAGACGAAGTCTTCAATCTTGTATCTTCATAGTCTTGGAGTCCGGTCGATGATGATAGTCCGGCCGATGATAGTTCGGCCGATGATGGTAGTCTGGCTATCCGGACACCCCCTAATCCGGGACTCCCTCAGTAGCCCCCAAACTAGGCTTCAATGACGATAAGTCCAGCATGTGTGTAGTCTTCGGCGTTGCAAGGCGGGTTCTCCTTCAAGTTCTATGTACCTGCCGAACAGTGTCCGGCTTCCTCATCAATGTTGCACGTCTTGGCTTCCACGCCCGATAACAGCCTTCTTCCACGCGTCGCGCGAATGTGAAAAGCCAGGGTGTCTTTTATGTTTTACCCCCTAGTTGTGCGAATAATCTGCCTATAAGGGAGGCAAGAATCCAGATCCAAATCATCATCTTCCTCCCGCAAATACTCATCGGAGCGCTTTCGACCAAGAATCTATTCCATCATGGACTGCCAACGCGGCTCCTCTTCTCGCGCTCCTAGCCAGTTGCCAGGAGATTGGAGGAGATGCTCTGTTCCGCACAACGAGCTGGTGAAGCTCCAAGCGGGGGGATATCTCCCTCCGGCCTTTATGGTTCCGGTTCGAGCCGGGCTGGCCACCTACAAAGGTGGGAAGCAAGCGGAGGCTACCCCAAGTCCCAACAAAGGGGAGCGGGTATGCTTCGTCCCCTATCTGATAAGGGGGCTCAGATTTCCTGTACATCCATTCCTCCGCGGGCTCCTGGAGTTCTACGGACTCCAGCTTCATCACCTCATGCCCGCCTCAATCCTGCATATTGCGGGTTACGTAGCTCTATGCGAGCTATTCCTGGGCGTCGAGCCCCATTTTGTGCTGTGGAAGAGGTTGTTCTGCCTTGTACCCCGTTCTCACGAGGGGTCCATATATCAAGTGGGCGGCGCCGAAATATGGCGCATTGCCGGGACCGGATATCCATCCGGAACCCCTAAGAAGGCGTCCGAAGACTGGCCTTCGGAATGGTCTTATATAGAAGACGCTCCGCTGCCGGACCCTGTTCGGATCGGACTCCCGGAGTTCAGCAATGCTCTCTGAAGAAACGCCTTAGTTGGCGTCCGCGGAACCCCCAACTAGAGGAAGACAAGAGCGTCCATTATTTGATGGGCCGAATAAGGTCACTAGCCCATGCCGAGTTGACCATGATTGGAGTCATGGCGACATGCATTATGCGGGGGGTGCAGCCACTACAATACAGGGGCCACCCCGTGTGGGATTTCAATGGGGAGGACGATGCCACCCGTCATGGCCGCAAAGGGCCGGATTCGGTCGAAGATCTGGTAACGATCCTGTCCGGCCTGTATAAGGGGGAGAAGGAGGATTTCCTTCGGGCGAACCCGTTAAATGGGTTCTCCATGAATAATCCCCGGCCTTGGGTAAGCGAACACTCTGCGTGCCCGACCCATGCTTTTTGAAACTTAAGTTTCTTATATTGTGTTCTTCTTTCGACGCAGGAGCTGCGCTGGATCATGGAGGACATGCTAAGTCCAGCTCCGCAACCCGAGGATCCAGAGAGATCCCGGGATCAGGCCTCCGAAGAGGATCCGGACATAATGGTGGAGCTAATCGATGGGGTGTTCCACCAGCTCAGCATGGACAATGCTTTAGTCACCATCACGGCCGACTATCCCGGACTATATCCGGCTTCCCAGGTGATTGCGACCGAAGTCCTGACACCGTCATTCCTTCCTTGCTTATTTCTGACCACTGTATACAATGGCGCTGTGCAGGAGGCGCCCCTAGGGCGAGAAGCCGAGCCCGCGGTGGCTGGCCAACAAAGGCCAGTCTGGACCAATAGGCGGAAGAGGAGCGCGGCGCGGACTGAAACGTCGCCGCAAAGGTGTAGCTCACAATTCATTATTGAGAGCAACGTTCCTAGGAAGCGTTTGAGTGCTCATGACTTTTGTAGGGAAAAAAGCGTCCGCTGGACTGCAGGCGTGGAGGTTTCCAATCCAACCTCTACCAGCCAGGCTCCAGCACCTGGTCTGGAGGGGGAGGCGAGTGCAAGGCGTGAGCCGGACGTTCCTCCGACGGAGGATGCCGACAGACTGTCCGCCACCAAGTCTGAGGTGGAGAGTGCCCTGAATCACAGGCGCCGCCGGACAGTATTTCGTGACGCGTGCTTCTCCCTCGAGGCGTTGAATGCCTTTAACGCGGGGGACGCGCACCTTCGTGCTGCTCAAGATGGTTTTACCAGAGCCACGGAGCAGTATATAAAAGACATACGGGTAAGAGAATTTAATAGTTGTATATGCCAGTAGCCCCCGAGACTTAAAGTAGTTATATTAACTGATTTAAGGATCATATGAAACGTAGGATCTTACCGAGAAGAATACCCAACTGTCTCAGGAGCTGCAAGAGTGCAAGGCCCAACTTGAGGCCGCACTCTCTGGCGCAGGAGGAAACACAGGGACCTCTCCTGGTAACGCATTATTTTAGAAAGATAAGTAGCGTTTGGCCTTTGCGCAAGTCTAAAAAATGACGTTGCAGGTGCTGCCGGACAAGATCCGGACAAGCAAGAACTTCTGCGCCAACTAAAGGCCGGCGAGAGGGTGCTGCATAAGGTGCAGCATGAAAGGAACAAGCTCCAGGATGCCCATGCCCAGCTTGGAGAAGAGCTGAAAGGCGTTCGGGCCGAGCTGTCGGGCTCCGTTAAGGAGAATCAGCGGCTTCGTCGCGGCATCTATAGTAAGTGCTTGAGCGAACTCCTTTGAAAAGATGAGTTCGGCGAGGAAGTCAATTTGACAGAATATGTCTGCAGGTATGCTCACAGGTCGCCCTGCGGAGGAGATGCCCGTATCAACGGGTGATCAACTTCCCGAATTGTTGCAACTGATCGAACGAGTTCGGCAGGCAATGAGCGGCGTCATCCAGGCTTTATGGCCAGCCTTCTCCTTACCCGAGGGTCTTGGGGAGCTTGCGGTGAAGCTTCAGGGAGTGCGGCAGCGCTTCCATTTATGGAAGATTTCGGCCTGCCGCCAAGGTGCCAGGGAGGCCTGGGCCATGGTAAAGACGCGGTACAAGAAGGCGGATCCCAACCACATGGCCGAACTCGGACCTGTGGGGCCCGATGGGAAGGAGATCCCTGTGAGTTTAGTATACGGCCAAGTAGAGTTGGCCGCTAAATTTTCCCAACAGGACTGTAAATTAGACAACCTGTTAGACGGGATTGAGGAAGAATACAATCAGTCGATTTGACAATGTATTATAAAATGACATGTAAAATGCCTTCTAGCTGGATTGTAGATCGTTTGTCTTTGCCGACCTTTTCACTTCGACCTCGGGACCCTAGAGTCCGGAGTGTGTCCGAATACCTTCTCGGTTATAAAACAACCGGGGTATGCATGGGGACCAGGCGTAGGGGTCATTAGTGCTTTATCAGACAAGTGCCCAACTAGTTATGTTATATTACATGGGTAGTAAGAAACATCTTCCAGGGAGAATATTTCCGTTAAGGGTTCCTTTCCTCTGGGGGTGGCATGCCCTAAAGTGCATGTCCGGACTGCGAAAAAAGCAGAAAAACATCTGGGGGCAGATAAATAAGTGGATAAAAAATCATCTTTTAAGTCACCGACCGAATATTCCCTTAAGAACGCTAGCTTTCGGCTTCACCCAGTCTGAGGTACACATCCGGCTGACCCAGCAGTAACAATCGCAGAGGTGCTCCCTTTACCTCCTAGCCAAACAATCGGAAACGTAGGGGTAAGCACAGGAGCCAGGCAACCCAGCTTGGCCAAAACTTAAGTCATATCGATGCATATAATGGTGAATAAAAGGTACATGTGGAGGCTTGACACATGTGCTGGGCATGAAGCCCTTATAATTAAGCTTCTGGTAAAGAAGCCCCCATGTATAATGAGTGCGGATAGCACATCAATTGCGCGCGAACGATGCGCAAGTAGGCCTTTTAAGGCCTTGATGAATGGGGTTGAGAAGAAAAAGATAAACAAAAGGCAGCTGAAGTAAAAAAAATTGGACGGGGGGAAGGGGACGAACTCTTAGTCCGGCGCTAGGCATAGAATCTTCGGAGGCGGGCTGCGTTCCATGGGTTCGGCTCGAGTCGGTTATCCGATGCATTTCTTAGATGGTACGCTCCGCCGGTCAGGACTTGATCAATGATGAAGGGGCCTTCCCATTTGGGCTTGAGCTTGTCCTTTTTCTTGTCCGGCAGGTGTAGAACTAGTTCGCCAACGTTGTAAGTCTTGGCCCGTACTTCTCTGCTTTGGTATCTTCGAGCCTGTTGCTGATAAAATGCGGAACGAGCCTTGGCGACGTCGCGTTCTTCCTCCAATGCGTCCAAGCTGTCCTGCTGATCCAACTCGGCTTCTCTTTCTTCGTACATGCGCACTCGAGGTGAGTCATGAATGATGTCGCAGGGCAAAACTGCTTCTGTGCCGTATACCATAAAAAATGGTGTGAATTCGGTAGTATGGTTAGGCATTATCCGCAGCCCCCAGAGTACGGAGTCGAGCTCCTCTACCCAGTGCGTGTCAGATTTCGTAAGGGACCGCACTAGTCTGGGTTTGATGCCGCTCATTATTAGACCATTTGCTCGTTCCACTTGACCGTTGGTTTGAGGGTGATAGACTGAAGCGTAATCGAGCTTGATGCCCATATTTTTGCACCATGACTTAACCTCGTCGGCCGTGAAGTTCGTGCCGTTATCGGTGATGATGCTGTGGGGGACACCGTAACGGTGTACTATCACTGGTCCGGACTCTGCCGTTTTAACTGGCTTGGCCTCTATCCATTTGGTGAATTTATCCACCATGATCAATAGGTATCTTTGCTTGTGGGTTCCCCCTTTAAGTGGTCCAACCATGTCAAGCCCCCAGACCGTGAACGGCCAGGTAATGGGTATAGTTTTGAGGGCGGTGGGTGGCATATGGCTCTGATTAGCAAAGAGCTGACAACCGACGCATCTTTGGACTAAGTCCTGAGCATCTGCCCGGGCCGTCGGCCAATAAAATCCTGTACAGAATGCCTTTCCTACAAGGGCCCGGGCTGCGGCGTGGTGTCCGCCTAGTCCAGCATGAATTTCAGCCAGAAGGTCTCGCCCTTCCTCTTCGGAGATACACCTTTGAAGGACTCCGGTTGTGCTTTTCTTATAGAGTTCTCCCTCATGGACCTTGTAGGCTTTAGATTGCCGGACTACGCAGCGGGCCTCATTATGGTCTTCGGGGAGTTCCTGCCTAAGCAAGTAGGCAAGGAATGGTTCTGTCCACGGGGCAGTTACTGCCATTATGTCGTGGGCTGAAGGTGTTATGTCATCGGTTGAATCGCCGGTTGGTGCGGCTTGTTCCGGTTTGTTATTTCCGGACTCCTCTTCCCATAGTACGGATGGCTTGAAGAGCCGTTCCAGGAATATGCTAGGAGGGACAGCGTCGCGTTTTGCGCCGATGCGTGCCAGTACGTCGGCTGCTTGGTTATTATCTCGGGCTACGTGATGGAATTCAAGTCCTTCAAACCGGGCTGACATTTTTAGGACAGCGTTGCGATATGCTGCCATTTTCGGATCTTTGGCATCAAAGTCTCCGTTTATTTGGGATATTGCGAGGTTTGAATCCCCGCGCACCTCTAGGCGTTGAATGCCCATGGAGATTGCCATCCGGAGACCATGTAAAAGGGCCTCGTATTCAGCTGCGTTGTTGGAGTCCGTATACATTATCTGAAGTACGTATTGGATTGTGTCCCCGGTCGGGGACGTCAATACGATGCCAGCCCCCAATCCGGCTAACATTTTAGAGCCGTCGAAGTGCATAATCCAATTGGAGTATGCGCCGTACTCTTTAGGGAGTTCGGCTTCGGTCCATTCAGCGACAAAGTCAGCCAAAACTTGTGACTTTATAGCTCGCCGAGGTTTGTAAGTTATATCAAATGGTAAGAGCTCAATGGCCCATTTTGCAATCCTGCCCCTCGTGTCGCGGTTGTTTATAATGTCGTTAAGTGGTACTTCAGAGGCCACTGTTATCGAACACTCTTGAAAGTAGTGTCGGAGCTTCCGGGATGCCATGAACACCGCGTATGCTATCTTCTGATAGTGCGGGTAACGGGACTTGCAGGGGGTTAACACAGTGGATACGTAGTATACTGGTTTTTGAAGAGGGAATTTATGCCCTTCTGTCTCTCGTTCGACGATGAGTACCGCGCTTACAACTTGATGCATTGCTGCGATGTATAACAACATTGGTTCGCCCAGGTTGGGCGCAGCCAGGACCGGATTTGTTGCCAATATGGCCTTTATTTCTTCGAGTCTGGCGGTGGCAGCATCCGTCCACTCGAAGTGTTCGGTGCGCCTAAGGAGGCGATAGAGGGGCAATGCCTTTTCTCCTAGACGGGAGATAAAGCGGCTTAGAGCCGCCATGCATCCAGTCAATTTTTGTATTTGCTTGAGGTCTTTTGGTATATCTAGCTGTGACAGAGCTCGGATCTTGGTTGGGTTTGCTTCAATTCCTCTACCGGATATGATGAAGCCCAGCAGCTTTCCAGCTGGTACGCCGAAAACGCATTTTTCCGGATTCAGCTTGATGTCATATGCTCTGAGGTTGTCGAATGTGAGCCTCAAGTCGTCTACTAGAGTTTCGACGTGTTTAGTTTTGACGACTATGTCGTCTACGTATGCCTCTACTGTTTTGCCGATCTGGGTAGCCAGAAATGTCTGAATCATGCGCTGATATGTTGCGGCGGCGTTTTTAAGTCCGAAGGGCATCGTGTTGAAGCAGAATGGTCCATATGGAGTAATGAATGCCGTTGCGGCTTGATCCGCTTCTGCCATCTTGATTTGATGATAGCCGGAGTATGCGTCCAGGAAGCACAATGAATCGTGCCCTGCAGTGGCATCGATGATTTGGTCGATGCGGGGGAGGGGGAAGGGATCCTTTGGGTAGGCTTTATTTAGGTCTTTGAAATCGACACATAGGCGCCAGGATTTGTCCTTCTTTGGTACCATTACCAGGTTTGCTAGCCAATCCGGATGTTTGATGTCTCTGATGAATCCGGCTTCCAATAGTTTGGCTAGCTCTTCTCCCATTGCCTATCTTTTGGGTTCGGAAAATCATCGAAGAGCCTGTTTGACTGGCTTGAATCCTTTTAGGATGTTTAGGCTGTGTTCTGCCAATCTGCGTGGGATTCCGGGCATATACGAGGGGTGCCGGGCAAAAATGTCCCAATTTTCCCGAAGGAATTCTCGCAGTGCGGCGTCTACATCAGGGTTCAATTGTGCCCCGATGGAGGCCGTCTTTGTCGGGTCTGTTGGGTGGACCTGGAATTTTACTATTTCATCTGCTGGTTTAAAGGAGGTGGACTTGGATCTCTTATTGAGTATCACGTCATCCCTATTCACCGTAGAGCGCAGCGCGGTGAGTTCCTCTGCCGCTAGGGCTTCGGATAGTGCCTCTAAGGCTAATGCGGCTGTCTTGTTTTCGGCGCGGAGTGCTATGTCCGGATTACTAACGAGAGTGATTATTCCACCGGGCCCAGGCATTTTGAGCTTCATGCACCCGTAATGGGGTACGGCTTGAAAAATTGTGAATGCCTCTCGTCCTAATATAGCGTGATATCCGCTGTTAAACGGGGCCACTTGGAACGTGACTTCTTCGGATCTGTAATTGTCCCGCGAGCCGAATACCACATCGAGTGTGATTTTTCCTGTGCAGCGCGCCTCCCGGCTAGGGATTATTGCTCTAAAGGTTGTGCTGCTTCGCTCAATGTGGCTCTAGTCTATTTCCATTTTTTGAAGGGTTTCCTCGTAGATGAGGTTTAATCCGTTGCCGCCATCCATGAGGACCTTTGTAAGTCGAAAGTCGTCCACTATTGGACTAAGTACCAGTGCGGCTGGAGCTCGGGCTGTTCGGAATTTAGGTTCGTCGCTGGCGTTGAAGGTGATGGCTGTGTCGCTCCATGGATTAGTTGTTGCTACTTGGTAGACTTCGGCAAGGCTGCGGATTGTTCGTTTCCGCATATTGTTTGATGCAAAAGTGTCGAAGACTGTTGATACCGTACTGGTATTGTTGGAGTAGTTTTCTGGGGCTAGAAGCTCCTCTCCACTTTTGGCCACCTGCCGTAATATCCAACATGCTCGAAGGCTATGTGTTGGGACGGCGCCTTCTGTACTGTGAATTTTACAGGGTCTGCTAAGCCATCCCTCCAGTATGGTTCCGTGCCCTCTATGGGGTATTTGCTTTTTGATTTTTGTATCTGGTGCCTGAGTGTAATGCACCCTTTTGTTGCGGACTAGGGTTGTATTCGGGGCCAGATTGTCCCAAAACTTATTTTCGGTTGTCCGGAAACTCTCCATCGCACAGTACTTTCGTACTATGGACGCCAGGTCGGCGAAGCGTGTAATTTCACGACGGCTGACGGCGTTCAAGATTCCCTCGTCCATGCAATTATTGCAAAAAATTGAGATTGTGTTTTCCTCTCGACAGTCCTTTATCCTGTCCATAACCAGGAGGAATCTGGCCCAGTAGTGATGTACTGTCTCAGCGGGCTCTTTCCGGATTAGAGATAGATCGCATATGTCTGGGCGGGTGGGTGGAATTAAGTCCGGAACCCTACCCATCTCAAGGCTCGAGGGCTGAGAAGTTTCCAAATTTGGAAGCTTGGATTGCTGGACGTTGTCCAACGAGTCTGGTTTGATGCATGACTTTAAGTTCAGTGCTTGATCGAAGTCCATCCCTCCGCGGGAATCCGGCATTGGGGGTTCGGGAGCCCGGACATGACTAGTTTTCAATACAGGAGAAGAGTCGCCGCATTGTTCCTCTACCACTGCAACGTGGTGGGTGACCTGGGGGGAGTTAATCTCTCTCAGATCGGTTTTAAGCCCAATCTGATTGTAGTCTGTAGCGACTCTCAGGGCGGCGATGCGATCCAAGAGCTCGTTTACGGACGAGAGCTCTATTGGATCCAGCCGCTCGGCGAATTCCGAGCTGACGTGAAGATTGCTTTTGACGACTTGAGAGGTCATTGTCGAAGCGGTAGCCGGACAGGCGGTCACAAGAAAACCACCTAGCCGGATAGTTTGGCCGGCGGCCAAGGCTCCTTTGGCGAAGATGCCGTCCTTGAAGACGGGAAGAGGCATCCTTCCTATCGGTGACGGCACAGAGGAACTCTCAATGAAAGCACCAATGTCGGTGTCAAAACCGGCGGATCTCGGGTAGGGGGTCCCGAACTGTGCGTCTAGGCGGATGGTAACAGGAGACAAGGGACACGATGTTTTACCCAGGTTCGGGCCCTCTTGATGGAGGTAAAACCCTACGTCCTGCTTGATTGATATTGATATTGTGGATGTTTACAAGAGTGGATCTACCACGAGATCAAGGAGGCTAAACCCTAGAAGCTAGTCTATGGTATGATTGTAATGGTTGTTGTTGTTGTTGTTGTTGTTGTTGTTGTTGTTGTGTCCTACGGACTAGAGCCATCCGGTTTATATAGACACCGGAGAGGGCTAGGGTTACATAGAGTCGGTCACAATGGTAGGAGATCTACGTATCCGTATCGCCAAGCTTGCCTTCCACGCCAAGGAAAGTCCCATCCGGACACGGGACGAAGTCTTCAATCTTGTATCTTCATAGTCTTGGAGTCCGGTCGATGATGATAGTCCGGCCGATGATAGTTCGGCCGATGATGGTAGTCCGGCTATCCGGACATCCCCTAATCCGGGACTCCCTCACCTTCCCTCTTCTCTCCCTCTCCTCTCCAAAGAGGAAGACGGCCTCGGAAATTTCGATGGCGAAGAGGCAGTTCAAGGCGGAGAAGACACGGACACGCCACCGTCTTCGTCGCTATTAAGTTCAGCCATGCGGGACCCGCATGTTCGAGACCTGCTTCGCAAGAAGACGACTAGCGACAGAGCTGCTTCAAGAGAGGAGGCCAAACTGGCGCAGCTGGAGGTAGACTCGGTGACTCCTTTGTATGATGGTTGCAATAATCCCGAGGTGACCCGCTTGAGTTTCACACTAGAACTTCTAAAGATGAAGGCAAAAAACAAATGGACAGATACAAGCCTGGATGAGCTTCTGAAGTACCTAAAGAAGGTTCTTCCCGCGGGAAGCATGTGTCCTACTAGTGTCGAGGAGGCAAAGAAAATCATGTGCCCTCTTGATCTGCCACATATTAGATATCACACATGCATCAATGATTGCATCATATATCGGAACGAGCACGCGAAAAAAACCATCTGTCCAAAGTGCAATGCTTCACGATATAAAAAGGCCGGAAAGAAAGCTCCACAGAAAGCTGTATGGTACTTTCCGATCACTCCGCGTCTACAGCGGTATTTCATAGATCCTAAGGAAACAAAGCTTATGCGCTGGCACGTGGAGAGGGTGAAGCCAGATGACGTGGATGAACTGAAGCTGAGACACCTGCAGATGCTAGCCAGTGGAGAGCACTAAATGCTGAATTTGAATTTTTCGCAAATGATCCAAGGAACATCATGCTTGGCGCTAGTAGTGATGGCATGAATCCATTTCGCAACCAGAACACCAATCATAGCACATGGCCCGTGTTTGTATGGATGTACAACCTCCCCCCTGGTTGTGCATGAAGGAAAAATACATACACATGGCTATGCTTATTCAAGGGCCAAGACAACCGGGAAATGATATAAATCTGTATCTCGGGTTACTGAAAGAGGAGTTACAGACCTTATGGACAACGCTGACCAAGACATGGGATGCAAGCAAAGGAGAGTATTTCTACATGAGAGCCGCGCTGATCACGATGGTGCAGGACTAATATTGCGAATGCACGAGGTGCATGGATGATACAACTTCTCTGCAGCTATTGAAAGATGGCGGGTCTTCGAAAATTATGTACATGGGGCATCGAAGATGGCTCGAGAAGGATGACCCATGGAGAAAGCGTGGAGATCTATTCAATGGTAAGGCTGAGCATCAAGGTCCTCCACGTAAGCGTAGGGTGGAGAAATATATGAGTTATTGAAGAACTGGGAAGAGTGCCCCTCGCCGGGAAAGACGAAGAAAAAGGCGCCGGAGCCCCTGCTGAAGATATGGAAGAGATCTATTTTCTGGGACTTGGAATACTGGCCCATACTCGAACGCCTCATAGCCTTGATCAAATGCATATCACAAAAAAATCTGTCAGATTTCGGGTTCCGGCAGACCCTTAAGGTTCAAACTCTGGGGTGCGTGCGAAGATCTCTCCTCTACCAACACACGTCCCAACGCCTCGCTAAGGATCTAGACTAGCAAGATGAAAAACACTAGGGATACAGGGTTTATACTGGTTCTGGCCACCATTGTGGTGTAATACCCTACTCCAGAGTGTGGTGTGTGGATTGCGTCGGGGGCTGATGATGAACAATACAAAGGAAGAACAGCCTCGCGAGGGGTGTTCTTGTGGATGTGGGGTGTGGCTCTGCTTGGGAAGGATTCGATCTTCCGGGTGCCAGATGAGCCGTCCGGCCTACGATGGTGGCTAGCCCTATATATAGAGGCCCTGGTCCTCTTCCCAAATATTGAGCGGGAAGGGTGCCAACAACGGCCATTTTGAAGGGGAACATCTAGGACAACTTGTCCTGACTAAAGTTGGTCTTCGACTGCCAAAGGCCCTGATGATGACGCTGTCCTGGGCTCCACGATGACCTCCGTCATGCCGCTCCGCCGGTCTTGGTCTTGTTGCACTGAAATGGCAACCTTTACTTGATGCCTCGGTACTCCGCGCCTGCGCTTTCCCCCTTTGCACCAAAGAGGAAACAAGCACACTGCATAGGCCGGCGCCCGCCTGGTCTTGATCGTCATGGCTTGCGTCATGAGCACCTCGTGAGGTACCCTTGCCTTGATCTCTCCGCCTCCTCATGAGCCTGCCTGGTGAGGCCGCTCCCGAGGAAGCTTCTAGTCGTCCGCCCCGCGAGGCTTGGCCCCTCGCGAGGGTCTTGAGCTTGAGTCGATGAAGATGGGCCGCATTGGGCCGCCACTTGAGCCACGTCGCATGCCGCAGGCAGGCAAGTCTGGGGACCCCCGTTCCCAGAACGCCGACAGTAGCCCCCGGGCCCAAGGCACGCTCGGACTTGGTTTAGCGGAGAAGCGAAGGGGCAAGTGCGGAGCGCCGCGGGCCCCAACAGCCTGCGGCCTTGGGCGCCACATGGAGGTTGATTGGACGTGGGCATCTCTGCTTCCCCACGCCCCTCATTATGCGCCCGGCTAGGCGGACCTGTGGTTGCACACAGGTATTCCTCTTTCGCCGTTCGCGCTCTCCTTGTCGTTCCTTCTTCCTCGAGCTCCAGCCTCCGCCTCCAATCCAACTCGAGCTCTCCCCCTCTTCCCATCGCCCTGGCACCAACGAAGAAGGAAAAGGGGAAGAAGCCCGCGCCTTCACCCCGCTCGCCTCCGGCAGCTACTCCAGCCGTCGATCAGTCGATCATACTCAACCTCGAAGCCGTGGACAAGGTCCGCTCTGCTCTTGCTTCCATCTTCAACGAGTGCGGGAGTACGACGGTTTGGCCCGCGCCCACGCCTCCTTCGATAGGGGCGTGACGGAGGTCCGATTTTTTGTCGATGCCTTGTGGGCGAGTCTGGTTCCCCCCTTTTCTGCTTTCTTCAATGCGGTGCTCTCCCATTACCAGATCCACATGATGCACCTTGGTCCCGAGTCCATTACTATCCTTGCTGTCTTCGCCTTTGTTTGCAAGGCCATGGTGGGCATTCCTCCCTCCGTTGCCCACCTGCGCCACTTCTTCTCCTTGCGCCTGAGTGACCCAACTCAATGCTCGGGGTGCATGAGCTTCCTCGCCGTGCCAGAGACGGCTGCCTCAAGGATCGATTTCGGCCTTCCTCCTCCTGCGACCGGGTTCCAGAGCGGTGGCTGTATGTGGATGTCGGGGTGCCCAGCCCCCTGCTCTCGCACCCAACATTGCCTATTATTCCCAACCCAGGCGGGATCATGAGAAGCTCACAAGCCCCCGGCTTGCCTTTGTCTGGCGCCGCTTCGAGAGTTTGAGGGCGCTCGGTGTGACGGTGCCCCAGGTGGTGAAGGAGTTCCTTCAATGTCACGTCGCTCCTCTCCAGCATCACTCCCATCGGATGTGGGCCTTTTCGGGGCGCGGAGATCGCATGAGGCTCCAGGAGGAGGATCTGGCGCCGAAGCGCTGAAGACGGTGCTAAGGGACTTGACTGGCGACCCTTCTCCAGGCAGCATCCGGCACGGGGCCGCCCTCTTGTATCTTTGCTCGGGCAGGGCTGATTTTGTGAGGCAGATGCCCAGCTTCGACGAATGGGGGCTGCGCCCGGTCGGCCTCATGGGGCCCCGCGAGAACCCAGTTGCTGTGGTCGCTCTCCCGGTTGCCCACAGCGGTCCTGCCTCAGGTGATGGAGCAGGGAGACGAGAACCGCCGGGAGCTAAGGGGGCTAATGTTGAGATGCTGATGCCGCGCGGGGGCGGGGCTCCCGAGGAGTCATCTTCCGAGGTGAATCCTGGAGTGGTGGCAGATGAGGAGTCGCGACCTAAGGCTCTCGAGGCCAGGAATTCCGAGGCCCGGACTGATCTTCAAGAGGCGGCGCCCTGCAGCGCCTCCTAGTCTGCCGCACTTGGCGCAAGTCATCCTGATGTTTCTTCTATGCCGCGCACTGGCCCTCACGCCCGGGGCTTAGGCCAGTTCCGCATAGACTTCGAGGCCCTCCGCAAGAGGAAGGAGGCCTCGGGTGGCAATGACCGCCCCTGTCGCCCATTGAATTGCAGGAAGTATTTTGCCATCGACGAGTGAGTCCTTTTCTCTCTCAGTTCCTTATTTTACCGTTCCTTCAGCTGATTGTGGCCTTTCAGGGCCCTTCCTACTGAGTTTGCGGAGACGGCCGAGGAGCCATCCCCCCAAGCCTCACCTTCATCGCTGACCTTGAGCGCCCCGAGCTCGAGCACCACCCTCGCCACGGGGCCGGCTGGAGAGGCGGGCCGTCCCGCTGGGTACCTTGATCCTGCGCGTCTGTTGCCCCTCCTTCGCGAGCTCTCCTGGGGCACAGCCAACTTGTTCCGCGCTCCTCCCCTGGTCGTGGATGGCGACTGGCTGAGGTCGATCTTGGGCTCCACTTCAGGAGATGGACCGGCGCCGGGCTGGGTCCTTAGCGGGGCTCGTCCGGCGATCGCTGGGGCGCCAGCCCCCAGCCCCCTGCCGAGAGGGGGCATGCCGCCTCAGGGCCCTCCGCCTGCACCGATGGCGGAGGAGGACGCGGAGGACATGCTCAAATCACTCTCCGGGAACACTAGCTATCGCAGCACCGTCCCCGCACTTGATACAATTCCGTCTTAGCAACGTCGCTCTCCTTTCTCACCGAATGATGGCTGCTTGAGCGCCAAGGGGGACCTCCTAAGCATCACGACTCAGGTGCTCTTACCGGGCCTCGGGCCACGCACCTCCTGGCCTTGACCACGGCATCGCAACCTGGCATACCAGCGACGGCTGAAGCCGCCTTGGGACTGGGACCTGTTGGCACAGAGCACCAAGCCCTCACAAGGTCTGACAGGAAGAAACTAAGCTAAGAGGGAATAACCATTTCGCACTGCTTCATGATGAGGATCATATTGACAAAAGGAGCTACAGGCACCTTACAAGCCCCGACGGGGTGTGTCTTGGCTCCTCGCAGGGACAAAAGACGCGTATCCTAAGGAGTCCTAATTACAGGAACCACAGCGGTGGCGCCATCATCAACAGTGGGCCGCATGAGGCTCGGCGCCAGCCTCATCCAGATCAGGGACGGCGGCGGCCTAACGGGCTGTCCTGCTCCAAGATCGATGCAGGCTCGGGGGCTCGTAGCTATCATTGCTTGTCTTAGGAGTTGTGAAGAGCTCGGCGGGGTCACTGGATCCTCTGGCACCCCTGCCGCTTGAGGAGCTGCTGCTGGAAGAGCGTGCGGCGGCAGGCCTGGTCCCAGCCGCTCTAGAGCTTCTGCCGCTGGGACAGCACTCCAGCCGGCGTCCTTCTTCGTCGAAGACCTTGAAGAGCATCACAGAAGCGCCATCAAACTCCAGATGGATCACGGGGGCGCCCCTCGCCCTGCAAACCCGGGCGATCTCGCCCCAGCCCCGGGTCATGAAGACCTTACCTGGGGCGACGACCTCGACATCTGCATCGGTCGCAGGAGTCTAGCAATCAGCATGCTACAGCCAAAGCCTGAAAGGCCCCCTCGGTGGAATCTCGAAGGCGAAGGAAGGGGGAAGGCGAATCCAAGATAGAGGAGGCATGGCAGCGTGGAGCACAAACTCTCGGGAGGAGCCCTCAGCATGGACTCCAGGAGGGACAACGCGCACCGCCGTGACTCGCCGGCGCTGACGGCGGCATCGTCCATGGCGCTCGACACTAGCTTCTGCAGGGCCCCCATGGTGGGCGTAAAAAGGCAGCGGGAACCCTGGTGGCGGCCGCTCGCACCAAGGCCTCGACACCTCCTGCCGCACGCCCTCATCTCGGCGGCAGAGGACCAACCACTTCTTCGGCGGGAGCGGGCAGGACCCTCTCGAGGGGCCTTTCCCTTCTCTCTTGTGGAGAACCGGCGGATGGGCGCCATCAGCGCGAGACGGAGCGATGGCGAAGATGAAGAAGAGGAGGAATAGCAGAGGAAGATTGACTGGAATGGCTCGCGCCGTTCCGTACTTATAGCCAAGGGAGGCCAACCATCGGCCTCCACGACCAAAGGTAATCATGACTCGTTTCGCATGCAGGGACTTGTCGAATTCGTGCAGTTGCCGAGGAGTCGTGGGGAAGTGGAGGCGCCCACGTCCAATCAACCGCCATGCGGCGCCCAAGGCCGCAGGCTGTTAGGGACCGCGATGCTTCGCACTTGCCCTTTCGCCTCTCTGCTCAGCCAAGTCCGGGCGCGCCTTGGGCCCGGGGGCTACTGTCGGTGTTCTGGGAATGGGGGTCCCCAGACTTGCCTGCCTGCGGCCTGCGGCGTGGCTCAAAGGGGGCCCAGCACGGCCCATCTTCATCAACACAAGCTCAAGACCCTCGCGAGGGGTCAAGCCTCGCGGGGCGGACGACAAGAAGCTTCCTCAAGCACGGCCTCGTCAGGCTAGCTCACGAGGAGGCGGAGAGTTCAAGGCGGGGTACCTCGCGAGGTGCCCATGACGCAAGCCATGACGACCAAGGGCGCCAGCCGGGCGCCAGCCCGCGCAGTGTCCTTCTTTCCTCTTTGGTTCAAGGGGAGCAAGCGCAGGCGAGAGCATCAAGCAAAGGCATCCATTTCGGTGCAACAAGACCAAGACCAGTCCAACGATAGGATGGAGGTCACCGTGGAGCCCAAGCCGGCGTCACCACCAGAGGCTTTGACAGGCGAGGACCAACTTTAGTCAGGATAAGTGTATAAGATGTTCCCCTTCAAATTGGCCAATTGTTGGCGCCCTTCCCGCTCAATATTTGGGAAGAGGCCCAGGGCCTTCGCTTATAAATAGGACTAGCCACCCACAGGGTAGAGGGACGGAGATCTAGAGAGGAATCTGGAGATAAGATAGGCATCTAGAATCAACCCCTTCCAAAGGGACAACACCACAACAAGAACAGGCCCTCGCGAGGCTGTTCTTCCTTGTATTGTTCATCATCAGCCCAAGAGGCAATCCACCACGCCACACACTGGAGTAGGGTATTACACCACAATGGTGTCCCGAACTAGTATAAAACCCTGTGCCTCTTGTGTTGTTATTCTCGTAGTTTAGATCCTAGCGATTCGGCGAGGAACAGGTAGGTAGAAGGCGAAACCTCCGCGCGCACCCCAGTGTTCGAACCTCAAGGGTCTGCCGGAACCCTAAATCCGACATAAACCCCGTCTTTTTATCCTCAATGGCAACAATACAATACGTGCCTTGCAACCCTTTCTGACACTGGGTAAGGACACCGCAAGATTGAACCCAAAGCTAAGCACTTCTCCCATGGCAAGAAAGATCAATCTAGTAGGCCAAACCAAACTGATAATTTGAAGAGACTTGCAAAGATAACTCAATCATACATAAAAGAATTCAGAGGAGATTCAAATATTTCTCATAGATAAACTTGATCATAAACCCACAATTCATCAGATCTCGACAAACACACCGCAAAAAGAGTTTACATCGAATAGATCTCCACAAGAGAGGGGGAGAACATTGTATTGAGATCCAAAAAGAGAGAAGAAGCCATCTAGCTAATAACTATGGACCCGAAGGTCTGTTGTAAACTACTCACAACTCATCGGAAGGGCTATGGTGTTGATGTAGAAGCCCTCCATGGTCGATTCCCCCTCCGGCGGAGCACCGGCGAAGGCTCCAAGATGGGATCCCAGGGATACAGAAGTTTACGACGGTGGAAATTGTTTTTTGTTGGCTCCCTGGATGTTTTCGGGGTACATGGGTATATATAGGAGGAAGAAGTACGTCGGTGGCCGCTCGAGGGGCCCAGGAGACAGGGGCGCGCCCAGGAGGGGTGAGCGTGCCCTCCTATCTCCTGGCCGCCTCGATTGCTTCTTGACTTGCACTCCAAGTCCTCTGGATCATGTTCGTTCCAAAAATCACACTCCCGAAGGTTTCATTCCATTTGGATTCCGTTTGATATCCTTTTCTTTGAAATACTGAAATAGGCAAAAAAACAGCAATACGGGCTGGGCCTCCGGTTAGTAGGTTAGTCCCAAAAATGATATAGATGTGTAAAATAAAGCCCATAAGCATCCAAAAGGGGTATTATAATATCATGGAACAATCAAAAATTATAGATACGTTGGAGACGTATCAACATCCAATTTGGATTCCTTGGTGGAGTCGGTACCTTCGTGCATATCAATCAAAGTATCCCAAATTTCCTTTGCATTCTCAAGACGGCTGATTTTTTTTGAACTCTTCGGGGCACAATCCATTGAAGAGGATATCACAAGCTTGAGCATTGTATTGCAGCATCTTCAACTCTGCCGCGGTAGCTTCACGGTTCGGTTCTCTCCCATCAAAGAATTCACCTTGCAAGCCAATACACACAATAGCCCAAACGGCGGGGTTATGTCCAAGAATATGCATTTTCATCTTATGCTTCCAACTAGCAAAATTAGTACCATCAAAGTAAGGACCTCTACGGTGGTAGTTTCCCTCGCTAGACGCCATACTCTCCTAGGTTGTGAAACCAAGGCTATGACTACCAAAAGCTATATAAATCAAAGAAAATGGAGACCAAAGCTCTGATACCACTTGTAGGATCGAAAGTATGTCTAGAGGGGGGTGATTAGACTACTTGACCAAATAAAAATCTAGCCTTTTCCCAATTTTAGTTCTTGGCAGATTTTAGCAACTTAGCACAAGTCAAGCAATCAACCTACACATGCAATTCTAAGAGTATAGCAGCGGAATGTAAAACAATTGCATATGAAGGTAAAGGGGAGGAGTTTGAGAAGGCAAACGCAATTGGAGACACGGATGTTTTTGTCAATCGAGTTCATCCGTGAGAACTGGGACATCTTTGCATGGAAACCTTCTAACATGCCGGGTGTACCGAGGGAACTCGCTGAGCACACTCTCAATATTGATCCAAAATTTAAGCCGGTCAAGCAATTCCTTCATCGTTTCAATGAGGAGAGGTGTAAGGCCATTGGTGAAGAAGTGGCCTGGCTCTTGGCGGCCGGGTTCATTGCTGAAGAAGAATGGCACTTGGCGCATGTGTGTGGATTACACGGACTTAAACAAGGCTTGTCCAGCTGATCCCTTTTCTCTCCCTCGTATTGATCAAATCATTGATGCTATGACGGGTTGTGAGCGTTTGAGTTTTTTGGATGCTTATTCTGGTTATCATCAGATCAAGATGGCAGTTAAGGACCAGGAGAAGACAACTTTCATTACTCCCTTTGGAGCCTTCTGCTATGTGTCTATGCCTTTTGGGCTCAAGAGTGCCCAGTTGACTTATCAGCGATGTGTGCAGAATTGTCTTCACAGTCAGATTGGGTGCAATGTTCATGCTTATGTGGACGATATTGTAGTGAAATCCAGAGAGAAGGAAACTTTGATAGATGATTTGAAAGAAACCTTCGATAATCTCCGGGTTTACAAGATGATGCTTAACCCGACCAAGTGCGTTTTTGGTGTGCCAGCAGGCAAGCTTTTGGGTTTTTTTGTTTCTAACAGAGGCATTGAGGCTAACCCGGAGAAGATCAAGGCCATCACCTCCCTGGATAAGTCGGCGTGTATCAATGACGTTCAGCATCTGGCGGGTTGAATTGCTGCCTTAAGCCGGTTCATAAGCCGGTTGGGTGAGAAGGCCATACCACTATATCAGACGATGAAGAAATCAGATAACTTCGTCTGGAGCAATGCTGCTAATGACGCGTTTGATGACTTAAAGAGGCAGCTGGCTGAGCCGCCAGTCCTTGCTGCCCCTATTGATAAAGAGCCATTATTGTTATATGTGGCCGCTAACACCCGTGTCGTCGGTGTGGCCATTGTGGTGGAGCGCAAGGAGGCTGGCAAGGAATATCCAGTTCAATGGCCGGTTTACTGCATCAGTGAAGTGTTGATTGAGTACAAACATAGATATCCACATTGGCAGAAGCTCATTTATGGGGTGTTCATGGCCAGCCGGAAGCTTAAGCAATATTTTTGTGTCATCATCCCATCACTGTGGTCAGTTCTACTCCGTTAGGAGATATTATTCAAAACAAAGAAGCCACAGGACGAGTCGCCAAGTGGGCCATTGAACTTGGCCTCATGGTTTGAAGTATGTGCCTCGCAGTGCTATCAAGTCTCAAGCACTGGTGGATTTCATCAACGACTGGACAGAGCTGCAGATGCCTGAAGAGAAGACGGATAACACATATTGGACTATTCACTTTGATGGGTCCAGGCAGTTGGAAGGCTCGGGGGCTGGAGTTGTCTTAGCTTCCCCTCGAGGTGATAAGTTTTGTTATGTTCTAAGGTTGATGTTTCCCTGTACTAACAATGCAGCTGAGTACGAAGCCTTGCCCCATGGTCTTCGGATGGCTAAGGAGATGACCTTAAGCTGGGTGAGATGTTTCAGCGACTCAGATTTGGTGGCTCAACAAGTCTCAGGCACATGGGATTCTAAGGATCCACTCATGGCAGCTTATCGCTATGAGGTTGATGCTATTGTTGGTCACTTCAAGGGTTATCAAGTGGAACACATCGATCGTAGGAAAAATGAGGCGGCTGGTGCCTTAAGCCGGTTGGGGTCTCAGCATAAGTTGATGCCACCTAATAGTTTCTTGGATATTCTGCATAACCCTTCTCTCAAGTTGCCTATAGAGGAAGACCTGGTTGTTCCTGACCAGGAGGCACAATTGGTGGCGGATCTTCATACTATGCCAGATTGGACAGTACCATATTTGGCTTACATGACCCGGGGAGCTACCTGAGGATGAAACTTTGGCCAGGCTGATAACCTGGCGGTCTAAGTCAATGACAATTGCCAATGGCGAGTTACACCATCGCAGTGTCATTGAGGCGTTTCAGCATTGCGTCTCTCCTGAGGAAGGCCGTGAGATTCTTCGTGAGATTCATGAAGGAGATTGTGGTCATCATGTCGGTTCAAAGTCCCTTGTGGTTAAAGCTTTTAGTCATGGATTCTATTGGCTGACGGCTCATGCGGATGCAGAGGATCTGGTCAGTAAATGTGATGGCTGCCAGAAATTTTCCCAGCGAGCTCATGTACTGGCTCAAGAATTGAGGATGATTCCAATTACTTGGCCGGTTGTAGTCTGGGGGCTTGATATGGTTGGGCCTTTTAAAAGGTCCAAGGACAAAAAGACCCACCTCTTGGTGGCAGTTGACAAATTTACAAAGTGGGTTGAAGCAGAGCCGGTCAGTAAGTGTGACGCGGCAACGGCGGTTCAATTCATCAAAAAGGTGATTTTCCGTTTTGGTTTTCCCCACGGTATCATAACTGATAATGGCACTAATTTGTCCAAGGGTGCTATGAAAGAATTTTGTCAGCATGAGCATATTCGCCTTGATGTGTAATCAGTAGCTCACCCCCAATCCAATGGTCAAGCTGAAAGAGCCAATCAAGAAATTTTGAGAGGCATCAAACCCCGGCTTATGGTTCCTTTGCAACGGACGCCGGGTTGTTGGGTGGAGGAGTTACCTTCTGTGATATGGAGCATCAATACTACCCCCAACAGGTTTACGGGTTACACGCCTTTCTTCATGGTTTACACAGCAGAGGTAGTTCTCCCAAGTGACATCCGTCATGACTCGCCTCACATGGCGTCTTACATTGAAGCTAATAATGAACAAGCACGTCAGGATGCACTTGACCTGTTAGATGAGAAGTGCGACCTAGCGGCGGCTCGCTCGGAGATTTACCAACAAGTGACATGCGTCATTACCATAGCCGCTGGGTTAAATCCAGAACCTTTCAAGAAGGTGATTTGGTGCTCTGACTCATCCAGGAGCAAACTGATATGCACAAGTTGTCCCCACCTTGGGAAGGACCCTTTGTGGTCAGTGTCGGTGTCAAAACCGGCGGATCTCGGGTAGGGGGTCCCGAACTGTGCGTCTAGGCGGATGGTAACAGGAGACAAGGGACACGATGTTTTTACCCAGGTTCGGGCCCTCTCGATGGAGGTAAAACCCTACTCCTTCTGATTAATATTGATGATATGGGTAGTACAAGAGTAGATCTACCACGAGATCAGAGAGGCTAAACCCTAGAAGCTAGCCTATGGTATGATTGTTGTTCGTCCTACGGACTAAAACTCTCCGGTTTATATAGACACCGGAGAGGGCTAGGGTTACACAGAGTCGGTTGCAATGGGAGGAGATCTTCATATCAAATCGCCAAGCTTGCCTTCCACACCAAGGAAAGTCCTATCCGGACACGGGACGAAGTCTTCAATCTTGTATCTTCATAGTCCGGGAGTCCGGCCAAAGGTCATAGTCCGGCCATCCGGACACCCCCTAATCCAGGACTCCCTTAGTAGCCCCTGAACTAGGCTTCAATGACGACGAGTCTGGCGTGCAAATTGTCTTCGGCATTGTAAGGCGGGTTCCTCCTCCAAATATTCCATGGAAGATGTTGAACACAAGGATAGTGTCTGGCTCTGCAAAATAAGTTCCACATGCCACCGTAGAGAGAATAATATTTGCACAAATCTAATCTGCTGACGTACTCCATAGCGTGACATCACGCCACGGCCAGGCCTTTATTCGCATCGTTTTATTGTTCCACCTCGGCGCGTTTAGCGAGGCGGTTTCCTTGGCACATCTTGTCAAAGCAGAGATCGTGTCCCCTTATTCCGGGATTCTCATCAATACGGGCCTAGGTAACCCAACCGCGCCATTAACCGCGGCGCTTGGGAGATAAGCGAGTTTTATTAGACTGGTGGGGGCTCATAGTCTCGGCCGCCCATATAAGGGGATAAGGATCCACCCTTTCCATTCACGCCTTCTTCCTCCCTTTCTTGTCCATCTGCGCACTCGAGCTCCAGCGCCCAGGTCCGCACTCCCACCTCGACCTTTCTACAATCATGTCTGGAGCGCGAGGTAGAAGGATGGTGAGGGAGTCCTGGATTAGGGGGTGTCCGGATGGCCGGACTATGACCTTTGGCCGGACTCCCGGACTATGAAGATACAAGATTGAAGACTCCGTCTCGTGTCCGGATGGGACTTTCCTTGGCGTGGAAGGCAAGCTTGGCGATACGATATGAAGATCTCCTCCCATTGTAACCGACTCTGTGTAACCCTAGCCCTCTCCGGTGTCTATATAAACCGGAGAGTTTTAGTCCGTAGGACGAACAACAATCATACCATAGGCTAGCTTCTAGGGTTTAGCCTCTCTGATCTCGTGGTAGATCCACTCTTGTACTACCCATATCATCAATATTAATCAAGAAGCAGTAGGGTTTTACCTCCATCGAGAGGGCCCGAACCTGGGTAAAAACATCATGTCCCTTTTCTCCTGTTACCATCCGCCTAGACGCACAGTTCGGGATACCCTACCCGAGATCCGCCGGTTTTGACACTGACATTGGTGCTTTCATTGAGAGTTCCTCTGTGTCGTCGCCTTTAGGCTCGATGGCTTCTTCGGTCGTCAATCACGACGCGATCCAGGGTGAGACCTTTCTCCCCGGACAGATCTTCGTATTCGACGGCTTCGCACTGTGGGCCAACTCGTTTGGCCATTTGGAGCAGATCGAAAGCTACGCCCCTGGCCATCAGGTCAGGTTTGGAAGCTTAAATTACACGGCCGACATCCGCGGGGACTAGATCTTCGACGGATTCGAGCCATGGCCGAGCACGCCGCACTGTCACGATGGGCATGATTTAGCTCTGCCGCCGGACAACGCCCAGAGCGTCGCTCAGGTGTCCACTCCGACCATTAGCTCGGAGCCTACTGCGCTAGTCAGGGATGGACGGTTGGACGCCACCCCGGGAGCCGCAATCTCTATGGCGATAGAGCCGAATACCAGCCTAGTCCTTTGCAGGGACCATGACTCTAAGGTGCCGGACTCCGTTCCGGACTTCGTATATCCCGCACCTCTTCCGATCGAACCCGATTGGGCTCCGATCATGGAGTTCACCGCCACGGACATCTTTCAGCACTCGCCCTTTGGCGATATCCTGAATTCACTAAAGTCTCTCTCTTTGTCAGGAGAGCCCTGGCCGAACTACGGTCAGCAGGGTTGGGATACGGACGACAAAGAAAATCGAGGCCCACCCACCACCCACTTCGTAGCCACTGTCAATGATTTAACCGACATGCTCGACTTCGACTCCGAATACATCAACGGTATGGACGCTGATGAAGGAGACGACCAAGAACCAGCACCTATAGGGAACTGGAAAGCCACCTCGTCATATGACATATACATGGTGGACACTCCCAAAGCAGGGGATGGCGAGGAAAAAACGGAGGATGACCCCTCCAAGAAGCAACCTAAGCACCGACGTCAGCGGCGCCGCTCTAAGTCCCGCCAAAGCAAAAATGGCGATTCCGGCACCGGAGATAACAACACGTCGGACAGTGCCGAAGACAACCCCCTCCAGCAGGATTCAGTGCAGGAGGACGAAGGAGCCAGCCCTCATGAGAGAGCGGCCGACAGAGAGGTTGAGGACGACAACTATATGCCTCCCTCCGAAGACGAGGCAAGCCTCGACGATGATGAATTCATCGTGCCGAGGATCCCGTCGAACAAGAGCATTTCAAACGCAGGCTTATGGCCACGGCAAGCAGCCTCAAGAAAAAACAGCAGCAGCTTAGAGCTGACCAAGACTTGCTAGCCGACAGATGGACCGAAGTCCTGGCGGCCGAAGAGTATAAACTCGAACGCCCCTCCAAGAGCTACTCAAAGCGCAGGCTGCTACCCCAACTTGAGGAGGAAGCAACTAAACCTACATCACCAGCGTACGATGCGCCCGATCGGCCACCCCGTGGCCGCGATAGAGAGGCCTTCAGGCCCTCGACCCAAGCCGCACCCCAGCACCGCTCAAAACATACCAGGGTATGGGGAGACGCAACAGATCTGCAAGACATATTGGAGAATAAGGCAAGGCAAACAAGATCGATCTACGGATCGCATGGGCACCCCGCTTCACGTGACGCTAGCCGTCACGTCGGACGTGATAAGTAGGCCAGGCCGAATACAACAGACCAAGCTCATCCGAGCTGCGTCGTGATATAGCCCAGTACAGGGGCGTCGCACACCCACTATGCTTCACAGACGAAGTAATGGATCATCAAATCCCCAAGGGCTTTAAACTCGTAAACATCGAATCATACGATGGCACAACAGATCCTACGGTATGGATCGAGGATTATCTCCTTCATATCCACATGGCCCGTGGTGATGATCTACACGCCATCAAATACCTCCCGCTCAAGCTTAAAGGACCAGCTCGACATTGGCTTAACAGCTTGCCAGCAGAGTCAATTAGTTGTTGGGAGGACCTAGAATCCACATTCCTTGACAACTTCCAGGGCACTTATGTGCGACCACCAGACGCCGATGACCTAAGCCACATAATCCAGAAGCCAGAGGAATCGGCCAGACAATTCTGGACATGGTTCCTAACCAAGAAAAATCAAATAGTCGACTGTCCGGACGCCGAGGCCCTTGCAGCCTTCAGGCACAACATCCGAGACGAATGGCTTGCCCGGCACCTAGGACAGGAAAAGCCGAAATCTATGGCAGCCCTCACGACACTCATGACCCGCTTTTGTGCGGGAGAAGACAGCTGGCTAGCTCGTAGCAATAACATAACCAAGAGCCTTGGCAATTCAGATACCAAGGACAGCACCGGCAGGTCATGTCGCAACAAGCATAAGCGCCGCATTAACGGCGACAATACTGAATATACGGCAGTCAATGCCGGATTCAGAGGCTCTAAACCCCGCCAGCGGAAGAAGCCATTCAAAAGAAACCCTCCGGGCCCATCCAGCTTAGACCGGATACTCGATCGCTCGTGCCAGATACACGGCACCCCCGAACAGCCAGCCAACCACACCAACAGGGATTGTTGGGTGTTCAAGCAGGCAGGCAAGTTAAGTGCTGAAACCAGAGACAAGGGGCTGCATAGCGATGATGAGGAGGAGCCCCGGCCGCCAAACAAAAGAGGACAGAAGGGATTCCCCCCGCAAGTTCGGACGGTGGACATGATATACGCAACCCACATCCCCAAAAGGGAGCAGAAGTGTGCTCTCATGGACATCTATGCATTGGAGCCAGTCGCCCCAAAGTTCAAACCGTGGTCCTCCTGCCCGATCACTTTTAATCGAAGGGACCACCCCACTAGCATCCGTCACGGCGGATTCGCCGCATTGGTCCTAGACCCAATTATCGACGGATTTCACCTCACCAGAGTCCTAATGGACGGCGGCAGCAGCCTGAACCTGCTTTATCAGGATACAGTGCGAAAAATGGGCATCGATCCCTGAAGGATTAAACCCACAAAGACAACCTTCAAAGGCGTCATACCAGGTGTAGAAGCCAGCTGTACAGGCTCGGTTACACTCGAAGTGGTCTTCGGATCCCCAGATAGTTTCCAAAGCAAAGAGTTAATATTCGACATAGTCCCATTCCGTAGTGGCTATCACGCCCTGCTTGGATGCATCGCATTTGCAAACTTCAACGCGGTGCTGCACTACGCATATCTCAAGCTCAAGATGCCAGGACCTCGCGGAGTCATCACGGTAAATGGAAACACCGAACGCTCTCTCCAAACGGAGAAGCACACGGCGGCCCTGGCGGCGGAAGTACAGAGTAGCCTCTCAAGGCAATTCTCCAATCCAGGTGTCAAACGTCCGGACAACATCAAGCAAGCCCGAAGTAACCTACAACAAATCCGGCTGGCACGCTCCAAGCAAGCATAGCAGTGCGGCCCCAACCCCAGCCCTCGCCAAATGGTGATATCGGTACCACGCGTACATAATTACGCCTTAAAGATACCATGGGCATAAGGGGAGGGGCACAACTACGGCCAGCCTAGAATGCGGCTCAACCGCACTAAGGGGCTCCCTATTCCGCCGTTTCCTTTTTACACACTTTCAGGACCCAACTATTCGGAAGGCCTGTCCGGCAATACACTCGCCGAACAAACGATGCAACAACCAGGGAGAGAACAAGACGCGTCAAATGTCCAGGTGGTCTCTATAACGAGCTTAATACCTGGTTTACTTAAAATCCCGCAGCTTGCCCCTGGAGGGGAACATGTCAAATAATCCCATCTCTTGCTTATCGCACTACTTGTATCATTCTGCTCTCACAACAGCCCTTTTTTAATAAACAATACATAGCTCTTATCTATTATTATACTCATCTATTTTCTATATACACAAATATGTTCAGTCATGACATTCTGCAACCGTACACTTTGGTACGGCCAATACACCAGGGGCTTAAACACCCCATAACATGGTGTGAGAAGATCGAACACTCTCATGAGTGCGGCACCCCGAACTTATAGCACTATATGCATCGGCTCCGAATCATGTCTTTGGTCAATAGTTGGGTTTGCCCGGCTCCCATGTTTTGGTACCTTACGTTCCACAATGTTGGCTAAGGTAGCGCTGGGAGAACTACTGCGATTGTGCCCCAGTTGAGCTGGGTTAACACCTCAGTAGAGAAAGCTAAAACTGACCGTCATGATAGTGCGAGAGACCGGTCGCTGTTCGCGAGGTTTTTCGAATCCTTAAAGACTTATGCCGCTTAGAGCGAGGAACCAGACTTATCCGGCCTAGGCGTGGATAGCGCCCCAAACTCGGTCTTCCGAATACTAGGGGCTTCGCCGAAATTTAAAATTATAGAATAATATGGCTAAGTAAGAGTGATAAAGCATTATAAGTCCGACGGCCTGGTTCGTTGTGCTGAGCGCCTCCCTAGATGGACCCAAGAATGGGAACAAGAGCGCTCAGGTTTATCCCGAACACCCCAGCACTCGTGGCATGGGGGTCAAAGCCGACGACTTGCATCTCTCAGATTTGATAAACGGCCGCACAGAAGGTAATATTTTAAATTAACAAGCGTTGCTTAACGCACATGAACAAAGTTTTTAGCGTACAGGATAATAAATGTGAGTCTACTCAAAAATTACATCTTTGGAGCACTCATCCGCTATACGGCGGGCACCCTTCAGGACGCCCTTATAATACATCTCGGGCGTGCGGTACTCCTTGCCCGGCGGTGGCGCGTCCGTCAAAAGCTTCTCCGTGTCCAGCTTGCCCCAGTGCACTTTAGCACGGGCAAGGGCCCGACGGGCACCTTCAATGCAGATGGAGCGCTTGATGACCTCAAACCACGGACAAGCGTCCACCAGCCGCTGCACCAGACCGAAGTAGCTCCCAGGCATGGCTTCCCTAGGCCATAGTCGAACTATGAGTCCCTTCATGGCCTGTTCGGCCACCTTGTGGAGATCGACCAGCTGCTTCAGTTGATCGCTCAGGGGCACCGGATGCTCAGCCTCAGCATACTGAGACCAGAACACCTTTTCCGTCGAGCTCCCCTCCTCGGCTCGGTAGAATGCGGCAGCATCAGACACACTACGGGGTAGATCGGCGAACGCTCCTGGAGAGCTCCGGATTTGGGTAAGTAATAGATAATTTACTTTTACATGCTTGCTTTGCATAAAGAATGCCTTACCCGCCGCTATTTTCTTTATCGCCTCAATCTCCTAGAGGGCCTTCTGGGCTTCGGCCTTAGCGTTTTTGGCACTCTCAAGAGCCAAGGCGAGCTCAGACTCTCGAGTCTTTGAGTCACGCTCCAAACTCTCGTGTTTTTCCATGAGAGCCTGGAGCTCTTCCCGCACCTCCGCCACCCGTGCCTCCTGCTTCTCTCGCTCGGTGCTCTCCAAGGCCACACTGTTCTCGGCCTTGGACACCGCCTCCTTCAGGGTCGCCACCTCGGTCGTGGCCCCTACAACATTTACGTTGGTCCTGTCATTATTTGCAACCAAGTATTTCTATATACATTTACATGCGGTACTACGTACCCTCTTTATCCTCGAGCTGCTTCTTGGCACGGCCGAGCTCGCTCTCGGACCGCTCGAGGCTTTCCTTCAATGCATTGACCTCCGCAGTTAGTGCGGCAGAGGTCAGCAGCACAGACTGCATTCCCATATTGATAATTTTTTATTAGACTCCTGCGTATATCTTTTTAGATCCTCAGCTCGGCTTTTCTTTCCGAACGCCGAACTGAGCATCAGGGGCTACTGTCTATGCGGTAACATTTTTATATGTTTTTGAACACATACCTCAAAGCCTGTTAACAGGCTTGTACAGGCTTCTGTCAGCCTGCTCTTGGCGGACTGAACCTTCTGAATCACCGCTCTCATAACAGCGTGGTGTTCCTCGTCGATGGAGGCGCCGTTAAGCACCTCCAGCAAATTGTCCGGCGCCTCCGGATGGATGGAGGTCGCCGGCGTCGTAGGCTTGCCCTTCTTATGAAGGCGCCGCCTGTCGGACTCTGGAACCATTGATTGTTCCGGAGCAGTGTCCGGCCCAGGGCCGGACTTGGATCCCTCCGGGGCTTTACCCCCTTTGGGCCTAGAGTCCGGGAGGTCACCTTGCGGCACCTCCAGGACCACCTCCTCCTGGTTTAGTCCCTTTCGGGACTCCACCTCGGCGTCGTTCATAGGGAGAGGGGAGGAGGCTGTTGGAAGTGAAGCGCTATTCACATCCGACGAATCCAAGGAGCCGCTCGTCGAATCGTCGAGCTGAGCCTTGGGCGGACTGCATGATCAAATACGGCGTCAGCAAATGCCAAATAATGGAGGGGCATCATAAGTTATTAGGATGACCGGATGCTTACAATTTTTCCAGGGGCTTGACCCTGGATGGCCATTCCTCCCCGCCGTCTACGGCGTCGGAGGTGTAGTCCGGAAGGAGGGTTCTCCCCTTCTTGGATCCTCCGGCCTCCCCAGTTGGGGCGGCTTTCCTTTTCTTCCCTTCACCCGTTGGAGGGGGAGAGGCTTCTTCTTCTTCCTCCTCCTCATCCTCAGAGGCGGAGGGTGCTTCAGGGTTGTCGGACGATGAATCCGACACCACCAAGCGCCGGGAACTCTTTCGAGTCCTCGTGGCCTTCTTCTTTGCCTTCTTCTCCGGCACCACATGAGGTGCCGGAACCAGCAGCTTCATCAAGCGAGCGTCTGCTGGGTCTTCGGGCAAGGGAGTCGGACAGTTGATTTGTCTGGCCTTTTTCTGCCAGTCCTGTTAAAGAGATGGGGGTTTAGGTCCCGCATAGAATCAAATCTATGAAAAACAAATACCCCGTAAAGGGAAAATTAAGCTCACCACGCTGGCTTGGCGCTTGGCGCAGAAACCGCGATCCTCGGTGACGGGAGGAGAGACCTCGGAGCTCTTGAATAGCACCTTCCAGGTGTCCCCATGCTTTGTGTCGAAGAGCCGGGACAGAGTCTGATGCTGGGCTGGGTCGAACTCCCACAAGCTGAAAGCCCGTCGTTGACACGGGAGAATCCGGCGGAAGAGCATGACCTAGACTACGTTGACGAGTTTAACCTTCCTGCCGATCAGGTCGTTGATGCAGGTTTGAAGTCTGGTCACTTCTGCCGAACTACCCCACGACGGGCCCATCTCTTTCCAAGATGTGAGCCATGTGGGGATACCAGATCGGAATTCGGGGGCTGCTGCCCATTCAGGGTCACGTGGCTCGGTGATATAGAACCACCCCGATTGCCACCCTTTGATGGTCTCTACGAAGGCGCCCTCGAGCCATGTAACGTTGGCTATCTTGCCCACCATGGCACCTCTGCACTCCGCTTGGCGGCTTCCCACGACCTTCGGCTTGATGCTGAAGATCTTCAGCCATAGGCCAAAGTGAGGCTGGATGCGGAGGAAGGCCTCGCACACGACGATAAACGCCGAGATGTTGAGGATGAAGTTCGGGGCCAGATCGTGGAAGTCCAGGCCGTAGTAGAACATGAGCCCCTGGACGAACGGGTGAAGAGGAAAACCCAATCTGCGGAGGAAATGGGGGAGAAATACAACCCTCTCATGGGGCCTAGGGGTGGGGATGAGTTACCCCTCATCTGGAAGCCGGTGCGCGATGTCGTCAGACAAGTATCCGGCCTTCCTCAGCTTTTTGATTTGCCCCTCCGTGACGGAGGAGGCCATCCATCTACCTCCCGCTCCGGACATGATTGGAGGAGGTTGAGGTGGGAAGTGCGGGCTTGGGCGTTGGAGCTTGAACGCGCAGGGATGAATAAGCAAAGGAGGAAGAAGGCGTGAATGGAAAGGGTGGATTCTTATCCCCTTATATGGGCGGCCGAAACTACGAGCCCCCACCAGCCTAATAAAACCCGCTTATCTCCCAAGCGCCGCGGTTAATGGCGCGGTTGGGTTACCCACGCCCGTATTGATGAGAATCCCAGAATAAGGGGACACGATCTCCGCTTTGACAAGACGTGCCAAGGAAACCGCCTCGCAAAATGCGCTGAGGTGGAGCGGTATAATGAATAAAAGCCTGGCTATGGCGTGATGTCATGTTGCGTAATAGGTCAGCAGATCTGATTGGTGCAAATATTATTCTCTCTACGGTGGAATGTGGAACTTATTTTGCAGAGCCGGACACTATCCTGGTGTTCAACATCTTCTATGAAGTATTCGGAGGAGGAACCCGCCTTGCAATGCCGAAGACAACTTGCGCGCCGGACTCGTCGTCATTGAAGCCTGGTTCAGGGGCTACTGAGGGAGTCCTGGATTAGGGGGTGTCCAGATGGCCGGACTATGACCTTTGGCCGGACTCCCGGACTATGAAGATACAAGATTGAAGACTCCGTCCCGTGTCCGGATGGGACTTTCCTTGGCGTGGAAGGCAAGTTTGGCGATACGATATGAAGATCTCCTCCCATTGTAACTGACTCTGTGTAACCCTAGCCCTCTCCGGTGTCTATATAAACCGAAGAGTTTTAGTCCGTAGGACGAACAACAATCATACCATAGGCTAGCTTCTAGGGTTTAGCCTCTCTGATCTCGTGGTAGATCCATTCTTGTACTACCCATATCATCAATATTAATCAAGCAGGAGTAGGGTTTTACCTCCATCGAGAGGGCCCGAACCTGGGTAAAAACATCGTGTCCCTTGTCTCCTGTTACCATCCGCCTAGACGCATACTTCGGGACCCCCTACCCGAGATCCGCCGGTTTTGACACCGACAGATGGCCTCCTCCGTCACAGAGGGGAAAATCAAAAAGTTGAGGAAGGCTGGATACTTGTCCGATGACATCGCGCACCGGCTTCCCGAGGAGGGGCAACTCGTCCCCACCCCTAGGCCCCATGAGAGGGTCGTGTTTCTCCCCCATTTCCTCCACGGACTAGGCTTTCCCCTTCACCCGTTCGTCTGGGGGCTCATGTTCTACTATGGCCTGGACTTTCACGATCTGGCCCCGAACTTCATCCTCAACATTTTGGTGTTCATCGTCGTGTGTGAGGCCTTCCTCCGCATCCAGCCTCACTTTGGCCTATGGTTGAAGATCTTCAGCGTCAAGCCGAAGGTCGTGGGTGGACGTCAAGCGGAGTGCGGAGGCGCCATGGTGGGCAAAATAGCCAACGTCACATGGCTCGAGGGCGCCTTCGTAGAGACCATCAAAGGATGGCAATCGGGGTGGTTCTACATCACCGAGCCGCATGACCCTGAATGGGCAGCGGTCCCCGAATTTCGATCCGGCATCCCCACTCAGCTCACATCTTGGAAGGAGAAGGGCCTGTCATGGGGTAGTGCTGGAGAGGTGACCGGACTCCAAACCTGCGTCCGGGACCTGGTGAACAAGAAGGTTAAGCTTGTCAACATAGTCCAGGTCATGCTCTTCCACCAGATTCTTCCGTGTCAACGACGGGCCTTCACCTTGTGGGAGTTCGACCCGGCCAAGCACCAGACTCTGTCCCGGCTTTTTGACACAAAGCACGAGGACGCTTGGAAGGTGCTGTTCAAGAGCTCTGAGGTCTCCCCACCCATCACCGAAGACCGCGGATTCTGCGCCAAGCGCCAAGCCACCGAAGTAAGCTCGCATTTAGTATTTCTCGGGACACTTGATTTTCATGGTTTGATTTTATGCAGGATCCAAACTCCTGTTCCTTTGACAGGAGTGGAAGAGGACATCCGGGCAGTTTGATTGTCTGGCCCCTTTGCCCGAAGGCCCAGCAGACACGCGCTTGATGAAGCTGCTGGTTCCGGCACCTCACGTGGTGCCGGAGAAGAAGGCCAAGAAGAAGGCCACGAGGACCCGAAAGAGTTCCCCGTGCATGGTGGTGTCGAATTCGTCGCCCGACAACCCCGAAGTCCCCTCCGCCTCTAAGGACGAGGAGGAAGAAGAAGAAGAAGAAGAAGAAGCCTCACTCCCTCCAGCGAGGGGAGGAAAGAAAAGGAAGGCCGCCCCAACTGGGGGGGCGGAGGGTCCAAGAAGGGGAGGACCCTTCTGCCGGACTACGCCTCCGATGCCGAAGACGGCGGGGAGGAATGGCCATCTAGGGTCAAGCCCCTGGCAAAATCATAAGTATCCGGATACCAGAATAACTTATGGCGCTCCTCTGATGTATGGCACCTTCTGACGCTGAATTCAATTATGCAGTCCACCCCGGGCTCAGCTTGGCGATTCGTCGAGCGGCTCCCTGGACTCGTCGGATGTGAATAGCACTTCACTTCCGACGGCCTCCTCCCCTCTCCCTAGAGACGACGCTGAGGTGGAGTCCTAAAAGGGGCTAAACCAGGAGGAGGTGGTCCTGGAGGCGCCACAAGGCGACCTCCCGGACTCCAGGCCCAAAGGGGGTAAAACCCCAGAGGGATCTAAGTCCGACCCTGGGCCGGACACCGCTCCGGAACCAACAACGGTTCCAGAGACCGGCAGGCGACACCTTCGTAAGAAAGGCGCGCCTACGACGCCGGCGGCCTCCGTCCAACCGGAGACGCCGGACAACTTGCTAGAGGTGCTTAACGGCGCCTCCATCGACGAGGAGCATCGCACTGTTATGAGTGCGGTGATTCAGAAGGTTCAGTCCGCCAAGAGCAGACTGACAGAAGCATGTACCAGCCTGCTAATAGGCTTCGAGGTATGTAAAACATATAAAAATGTTACCACATAGACAGTAGCCCCTGATGCTCAGTTCGGCGTTCGAAAAGAAAAGCCGAGCTGAGGATCTAAAAAGATATACGAGGAGTCTAACATAAATGTGTCAATATGGGAATGCAGGCTGCGCTGCTCACCTCTGCCGCACTGACTGCGGAGGTCGATACATTGAAGAAGAGCCTCGAGCGGTCCGAGAACGAGCTCGGCCATGCCAAGAAGCAGCTCAAGGACAAGGAGGGTACGTAATACCTTGTGTAAATGTATATATAAATACTTGGTTGCAAATAATAACAGGACCAACGTGAATGTTGCAGGGACCACGTCTGAGGTGGTGACCCTGAAGGAGGCGGTGCCCAAGGCCGAAAACAATGCGGCCTTGGAGCGCACCAAGCGAGAGAAACAGGAGGCGTGGGTGGCGGAGGTGCGGCTAGAGCTCCAGGCTCTCATGGAGAAACACGAGAGTTTGGAGCGTGACTCGAAGACTCAAGAGTCCGAGCTTGCCTTGGCTCTTGAGAGTGCCAAAACCGCTAAGGCCGAAGCCCAGAAGGCCCTCCAGGAGATCGAGGCGATAAAGAAGATAGCGGCGGGTAAGGCATTCTTTATGCAAAGCAAGCATATAAAAGTGAATTATATGTTACTTACCCGAATCCGGAGCTCTCCAGGAGCGTTCACCGATTTGCCCCATAGTGTGTCTGATGCTGCCGCGTTCTACCGCGCCGAGGAGGGGGGATCGACGGAAAGGTGTTCTGGTCTCAATATGCTGAGGCCGTACATCCGGTGCCCCTGAGCGACCAGCTGAAGCAGCTGGTCGAGTTCCACAAGGTGGCCGAGCAGGCCATGAAGGGCCTCATAGTTCGGCTGTGGCCAGGAGAAGCCATGCCTGGGAGCTACTTCGGTCTGGTGCGGCGGCTGGTGGACGCTTGTCCCTGGATTGAAGTCATCAAGCGCTCCATCTGTATTGAAGGTGCCCGTCGGGCCCTTGCCCGTGCTAAAGTGCACTGGGGGAAGATGGACGCTGAGAAGCTTGTGATGGACCGGCCACCGCTAGGCAAGGAGTACCGCACGCCCGAGATGTATTATGAGGGCGTCCTGAAGGGTGCCCGCATTATAGCGGGTGAATGCTCCAAAGATGTAATTTTTGAGTAGACTCGCATCTGTTATCCTGTGCGCTGAAAACTTTGTTCATATGCACTAAGCAACGCTTGTTAATTTAAAATATTACCTTCTGTGCGGCCGTTTATTAAATCTGAGAGATGCAAGTCGTCGGCTTCTGCCCCCATGCCACGAGTGCTGGGGTGTTCGGGATAAACCTGAGCGCTCTTGTTCCCATTCTTGGGTCCATCTAGGGAGGCGCTCAGCACAACGAACAAGGCCATCGGGCTTATAGTGCTTTATCACTCTCACTTAGCCATAGAATTCTATAATTTTAAATTTCGGCGAAGCCCCTAGTATTCGGAAGACCGAGTTCGGGGCGCTATCCACGCCTGGGCCGGATAAATCCGGCTCCTCGCTCGAAGCGGCATAAGTCTTTAAGGACTCGAAAAACCTCGCGAACAGCGACCGGTCTCTTGCATTATCATGACGGCCAGTTTTAGCTTTCTCTACTGAGGTGTTAACCCAGCTCAACTGGGGCACAATCGCAGTAGGTCTCCCAGCGCTACCTTAGCCAACATTGCGGAACATAAGGTACCAAAACATGGGAGCCGGGCAAACCCAACTATTGACCCAAGACATGATTTTGAGCCGATGCATATAGTGCTATAAGTTCGGGGTGCCGCACTCATGAGAGTGTTCGGTCTTCTCACACCGTGTTATGGGGTACTGAAGCCCCTGGTGTATTGGCCGTACCAGAGTGTACGGTTGCAAAATGTCATGACTGAACATATTTGTATAAAAATAGATGAATACAATAATGGATAAGAGCTATGTATTGTTTATTAAAGGGGGGCTGCTATGAAAGCAGAACGATACAAGTAGTGCGGTAAGCAAGGGGTGGGATTATTTGACATATCCCCCTCCAGGGGCAAGCTGTCAGACTTTTAAGTAAAACGGGTATTTAGCTCGTTATATAGAGACCACCTGGACATTTGACGTGGCTTGTGCTCTCCCTAGCTGTTGCATCGTGTGTTCGGCGAGTGTATTGCCGGACAGGCCTTCCGGATAGTTGGGTCCTGAAATAGATAAATAAAAAAGGAAACGGCAGAATAGGGAGGCCCTAGTGCGGTTAAGCCGCATTCTGGGAGTGCCGTAGTTGTGCCCCTCCCCTTATGCCCATGGTATTTCCAAAGTGTAGTTATGTACGCGTGGTACCGCTATCGCCGTCTGGCGAGGGCTGGGGTTGGGACCGCACTGCTATGCTTGCTCAGAGCATGCCATCCAGTTTTGTTGTAGGTTACTTCGGGCGCGCTTGACGTTGTCCGGACGCTTAACACCCGGATTGGGGAATTGCCTTGACAGGCTACTTTGAACTTCCGCCGCCACGGCCGCCGTGTGCTCCTCCGTTCGGAGGGAGCGTTCCGTGTTTCCGTTTACCGTGATGACTCCGCAAGGGCCTGGCATCTTGAGCTTGAGATATGCATAGTGCGGCACCGCATTGAATTTCGCAAATGTGGTTCGTCCGAGCAGGGCGTGATAGACACTGTGGAATGGGACTATGTCGAAGATTAACTCTTTGCTTCGGAAATTATCCGGGGATCCGAAGACCACTTCGAGTGTAACTGAGCCTGTACAACTGGCTTCTACACCTGGTATGACTCCTTTAAAGGTTGTCTGTGTGGGTTTAATCCTTGAGGGATCTATACCCATTTTCCGCATTGTATCGTGATAAAGCAGGTTCAGGCTGCTGCCGCCGTCCATGAGGACTCTAGTGAGGTGAAATCTGTCAATGATTGGGCCTAGGACCAATGCGGCGAATCCGCCGTGACGGATGCTAGTGGGGTGGTCCCTTCGATCAAAAGTGATTGGGCAGGAGGACCATGGGTTGAACTTCGGGGCGACCGGCTCCAATGCATAGACGTCCTTGAGAGCATGCTTCCGCTCCCTTTTGGGATATGGGTTGCGTATATCATGTTCACCGTCCGCACTTGCGGGGGGAAACCCTTCTGTCCTCTATTGTTCGGTGGCCGGGGCCCCTCCTCGTCATTGCTATGCAGCCCCTTGTCTCTGATTTTGGCACTTAACTTTCCTGCCTGCTTGAACACCCAACAATCCCTGTTGGTGTGGTTGCCTGGTTGTTCGGGGGTGTCGTGTATCTGGCACGAGCGATCGAGTATCCGGTCTAAACTGGATGGGCCCGGAGGGTTTCTTTTGAATGGCTTCTTCCGCTGACCGGGTTTAGAGCCTCTGAATCCGGCATTAACTGCCGTATCCTCAGTGTTGTCACTGTTAATGCGGCGCTTGTGCTTGTTGCAACGTAACCTGCCGTTGTTGTCCTTCGTATCCAAATTTCCAGGGCTCTTAGTTATGTTATTGCTACGAGCTAGCCAGTTGTCTTCTCCCGCGTAGAAGCGGGTCATGAGTGTCGTGAGGGCTGCCATAGATTTCGGCTTTTCCTGTCCTAGGTGCCGGGCAAGCCATTCATCTCGGATGTTGTGCCTGAAGGCTGCAAGGGCCTCGGCGTCCGGACAGTCGACTATTTGATTTTTCTTGGTTAGGAACTGTGTCCAGAATTGTCTGGCCGACTCCTCTGGCTGCTGGATTATGTGGCTAAGGTCATCAGCATTTGGTGGTCGCACATAAGTGCCCTGGAAGTTGTCAAGGAACGCGGATTCCAGGTCCTCCCAGCAACTAATTGACTCTGCTGGCAGGCTGTTAAGCCAATGCTGAGCTGGTCCTTTAAGCTTAAGCGGGAGGTATTTGATGGCGTGTAGATCATCACCACGGGCTATGTGAATATGAAGGAGATAATCCTCGATCCATACCGCGGGATCTGTTGTGCCATCGTATGATTCGATGTTTACGGGTTTAAAACCCTCGGGGATTTGATGATCCATTACTTTGTCTATGAAGCATAGTGGGTGTGCGGCGCCCCTATACTGGGCTATATCGCAACACAGCTCGGATGAGCTTTGTCTTCTATGTTCGGCCTGGCCGTATTTATCATATCCGGCGTGACGGTTATCATCACGTGACGTGGGGCGCCCACGTGATCTGTAGATCGATCTTGTTTGCCTTGCCTTATTCTCCAATATGTCTCGCAGGTCTGTTGTGTCTCCCCGCACTCTAGTATTTTTTGAGCGGTGCCGGGGTACGGCTTGGGTCGAGGGCTGGAAAGCCTCTCTGTCGCGGCCACGGGGTGGCCGATCGGGTGCATCGTACGCTGGTGATGTAGGTTTAGTTGCTTCCTCCTCAAGTTGGGGTAGCAGCCTGCGCTTTGGGTAGCTCTTGGAGGGGCGTTCGAGTTTATACTCTTCGGCCGCCAGGACTTCGGTCCATCTGTCGGCTAGCAAGTCTTGGTTAGCTCTAAGCTGCTGCTGTTTTTTCTTGAGGCTGCTTGCCGTGGCCATAAGCCTGCGTTTGAAACGCTCTTGTTCGACGGGATCCTCTGGCACGACGAATTCGTCATCGTCGAGGCTTGCCTCGTCTTCGGAGGGAGGCATATAATTGTCGTCCTCGACCTCCCTGTCCTCAGCTTTCTCGTGAGGGTTGGCTCCTTCGTTCTCGTGCGCTGAATCCTACTGGAGGGGGTTGTCTTCGACACTGTCCGGCGTGTTGTTATCTCCGGTGCCGGACTCACCGTTTTTTGCTTTGGCGGGATTTAGAGCGGCGCCGCTGATGTCGGCGCTTGGGTTGCTTCTTGGAGGGGTCGTCCTCCGTTTTTTCATCACCATCCCCTGCTTTGGGGGTGTCCACCATGTATATGTCATATGAAGAGGTGGCTTTCCAGTGCCCTATAGGTGTTGGTTCTTGGTTATCTCCTTCATCGGCGTCCATGCCGTCGATGTCTTCGGAGTCGAAGTCGAGCATGTCGGTTAAATCGTCGACAGTGACTACGAAGTGGGTGGTGGGTGGGTTTCAAATTTCTTCGTCATCCTCATCCCAGCCATGCTGGCCATAGTCCGGCCAGGGCTCTCCTGACAAAGAGAGAGACTTTAGTGAATTCAGGATATCGCCAAAGGGCGAGTGCTGAAAGACGTCCGTGGCGGTGAACTCCATGATCGGAGCCCAATCGGGTTCGATCGGAAGAGGTGCGGAAGATTCGGAGTTCGGAACGGAGTCCGGCACCCTCGAGTCATAGGCCTCGCCAAGGACTGGGCTGATGTTCGGCTCTATCGCCGTAGAGATTACGGCACCTGGGGCGGCATCCAACCGTCTGTTCCCAATTGGTGCAGTTGGCTCCGAGCTAATGGTCGGAGCGGGCACCTGAGCGACGCTCTGGGCATTGTCCGGCGGCAGAGCTAAATCATGCCCATCGTGACAGTGCGGCATGCTCAGTCGTGGCTCGAATCCGTCGAAGATCAAGTCCCCGCGGATGTCGGACGTGTAGTTTAAACTTCCAAACCTGACCTGATGGCCAGGGGCGTAGCTTTCGATCTGCTCCAGATGGCCAAGCGAGTTGGCCCGCAGTGCGAAGCCGCCGAATACGAAGATCTGTCCGGGGAGAAAAGTCTCACCCTGGACCGTGTCGTGGTTGATGATCGAAGAAGCCATCGGGCCTAAAGGTGACGACACAGAGAAACTCTCAATGAAAGCACCAACGTCGGTGTCAAAACCGGTGGATCTCGGGTAGGGGGTCCCGAACTATGCGTCTAGGCGGATGGTAACAGGAGACAAGGGACACGATGTTTTTACCCAGGTTCGGGCCCTCTCGATGGAGGTAAAACCTACTCCTTCTTGATTAATATTGATGATATGGGTAGTACAAGAGTAGATCTCCCACGAGATCAGAGAGGCTAAACCCTAGAAGCTAGCCTATGGTATGATTGTTATTCTTCCTACGGACTAAAACTCTCCGGTTTATATAGACACCGGAGAGGGCTAGGGTTACACAGAGTCGGTTACAATGGGAGGAGATCTTCATATCAAATCGCCAAGCTTGCCTTCCACGCCAAGGAAAGTCCTATCCGGACACGGGACGAAGTCTTCAATGTTGTATCTTCATAATCCAGGAGTCCAGCCAAAGGTCATAGTCCGGCCATCCGGACACCCCCTAATCCAGGACTCCCTCAGTCAGCAAGAACTTGAACAATGGGTCATCCTACCTTATCAATATTCGAGAGCACAAGGACTCACGTAAATCGGAGGAAGAGACCTGTCGGCCGTGGAATATTGCTCATCTTCGGCCTTACTACACTTGAGCCACCGACTCTTATGATGTACATATTTATGATGATGTATATATTATGATGATTATAATAAAGCAGGGTCTCTGTCGTTTCATCTTCAACAATCATGCGTCTTTGTCAGTGTAATTTAAAAGACCAAATGGGGGCTGATCGTATTCGAATCATGCTATTAACCTTTTGGCCGGTGCTACCTCTTGAGCACTATGTTGGTTTTCCCTTGAAGAGGAAAGGGTGATACAACAATGTAGCGTAAGTATTTCCCTCAGTTTTGAGAACCAATGTATCAATCCAGTAGGAGGATCCACGCAAGTCCCTTGTACCTACACAAACAAACAAGAACCTCGCAACCAACGCGATAAAGGGGTTGTCAATCCCTTCACGGTCACTTGCGGAAGTAAGATATGATAGAGATAATAAGATAAGATAAATATTTTTGGTATTTTTATGACATAGATTGAAAGTAAAGATCGCAAAATAAAGTAGATAGGAAACTTATATGATGGAAAATAGAACCGAGGGGCATAGGTTTCACTAGAGGCTTCTCTCAAGATAGCATAAGTATTACGGTGGGTGAACAAATTACTGTCGAGCAATTGATAGAAAAGTGCATAGTTATGAGAATATCTAGGCATGATCATGTATATAGGCATCACATCCGCGACAAGTAGATCGAAATGATTCTGCATCTACTACTATTACTCCACACATCGACCGCTATCTAGCATGCATCTAGAGTATTAAGTTCATAAGAATAGAGTAACGCATTAGGCAAGATGACATGATATAGAGGGATAAACTCAAGCAATATGATATAAACCCCATGTTTTTATCCTCGATGGCAAAAATACAATACGTGTCTTGCTGCCCCTGCTGTCACTGGGAAAGGACACCGCAAGATTGAACCCAAAGCTAAGCACTTCTCCCATGGCAAGAAATATCAATCTAGTAGGCCAAACCAAACTGATAATTCGAAGAGACTTGCAAAGATAACCAATCATACATAAAAGAATTGAGAGGAGATTAAAATATTTCTCATAGATAAACTTGATCATAAACCCACAATTCATCAAATCTCGACAGACACACCGCAAAAAGAGTTAGATTGAATAGATCTCCAAGAAGATCGAGGAGAACATTGTGTTGAGATTCAAAGAGAGAGAAAAAGCCATCTAGCTAATAACTATGGACCCGAAGGTCTATGGTAAACTACTCACAACTCATCATTGATGTAGAAGCTCTCCATGATCGATTCCCCCTCCGGTGGAGCGCCGGAAAAGGCTCCAAGATGGGATCTCACAGGTACAGAAGGTTGCGGCGGTGGAAATAGGTTTTCGTGGTGCTCCTCGGTGTTTTCAGGGTATGCAAGTATATATAGGCGAAGGAAGACGGTCAGGGGAGCCACGAGGGGCCCACGAGGGTGGGGGCGCACCCACCCCCTAGGGCGTGCCCTGGACCCTCATGGCCACCTCGTTTTCTTCTTGACGTCCACTCCAAGTCTCCTGGAGGTTTCATTCCATTTGGACTCCGTTTGATATTCCTTTTCTTCGAAACACTAAAATAGGAAAAAAAACAGCAATTTGGGTTGGGCCTCCGGTTAATACGTTAGTCCCAAAAATGATATAAAAGTGTATAGTAAAGCCCATAAACATCCAAAAAGGGTAATATAATAGCATGGAACAATCAAAAATTATAGATACGTTGGAGACATATCAAGCATCCCCAAGCTTAATTCCTGCTCGTCCTCGAGTAGGTAAATGATAAAAACAGAATGTTTGATGTGGAATGCTACCTAGCATAATTCTCAATGTAATTTTCTTTATTGTGGCATGAATGTCCAGATCGAAATGATTCAAGATAAAAGTTCATATTGACATAAAAAAATAATACTTCAAGCATACTAACAAGTAATCATGTCTTATCAAAATAGCATAGCCAAACAAAGCTTATCCCTACAAAATCATATAGTTAGTCCATGCTTCATTTTCGTCACACAAAATACTCCCATCATGCACAACCCCGGTTTCAGCCAAGCAATTGGTTCATACTATTTAATGCGCTTCAGCTTTTTAACTCTCACGCAATACATGAGCATAAGCCATGGATATAGCACTATGGGTGGAATAGAATATGATGATGGAGGTTGTGAGGAGAAGACAAAAAAGGAGAAAGTCTCATATTGACGAGGCTAATGAATGGGCTATGGAGATGCCCATCAACTAATGTCAACATGAGGAGTAGGGGTTGCCTGTTGGAAATATGCCCTAGAGGCAATAATAAATGATTATTATTATATTTCCTTGTTCATGATAATTGTCTGTTATTCATGCTATAATTGTGTTATCCGGAAATCGTAATACATGTGTGAATACACAGACCACAACATGTCCCTAGTGAGCCTCTAGTTGACTAGCTCATTGATCAACTGATAGTCATGGTTTCCTGACTATGGACATTGGATGTCGTTGATAACGGGATCACATCATTAGGAGAATGATGTGATGGACAAGACCCAATCCTAAGCATAGCACAAGATCGTGTAGTTCGTTTGCTAGAACTTTTCCAATGTCAAGTATCTTTTCCTTAGACCATGAGATCGTGTAACTCCCGGATACCATAGGAGTGCTTTGGGTGTACAAAACATCGCAACGTAACTGGGTGACTATAAAGGTATACTACGGGTATCTCCAAAAGTGTCTGTTGGGTTGACACGGATCGAGACTGGGATTTGTCACTCCGTATGACGGAGAGGTATCTCTGGGCCCACTCGGTAATGCATCATCATAATGAGCTCAAAGTGACCAAGTGTTTGGTCACGGGATCATGCATTATGGTACGAGTAAAGTGACTTGCCGGTAACGAGATTGAACGAGGTATTGGGATACCGACGATCGAATCTCGGGAAAGTAACGTACCGATTGACAAAGGGAATAGTATACGGGGTTGCTTGAATCCTCGACATCGTGGTTCATCCGATGAGATCATCGAGGAGCATGTGGGAGCCAACATGGGTATCCAGATCCCGTTGTTGGTTATTGACCGGAGAGTCGTCTCGGTCATGTCTACGTGTCTCCCGAACACGTAGGGTCTACAAACTTAAGGTTCGGTGATGCTAGGGTTATAGAGATATGAGTACGCAGTAACCCGAAAGTTGTTCGGAGTCCCGGATGAGATCCCGGACATCACGAGGAGTTCCGGAATGGCCCGAAGGTAAAGAATTATATATAGGAAGTCAGGTTTCGGCCATCGGGAAAGTTTCGGGGGTCACCGGTATTCTACCGGGACCACCGGAAGGGTCCCGGGGGTCCACCGGGTAGGGCAACCTATCCCGGAGGGCCCCATGGGCTGAAGTGGGAGGGGAACCAGCCCCTGGTGGGCTGGTGCAACCCCCCTTGGGGCCCCCTGCGCCTAGGGTTGGGAAACCCTAGGGGTGGGGGCAACTCCACCTGGCTTGGGGGGCAAGCCACCCCCCCTGGCCGCCGCCCCCCTTGGAGATCCCATCTCCTAGGGTCGGTGCCCCCCTACGGGCCCTATATAAACAGGGGGAGGGAGGGCAGCCGCACCCATGGTCTTGGCACCTCCCTCTCCCTCTTCTACACCTCTCCCTCTCGCAGACGCTTGGCGAAGCCCTGCCGAGATCGCTGCTGCATCCACCACCACGCCGTCGTGCTGCTGGATCTCCATCAACCTCTCCTTCCCCCTTGCTGGATCAAGAAGGAGGATACGTCTTCCCCAACCGTAAGTGTGTTGAATGCGGAGGTGCTGTCCGTTCAGCACTAGGATCATCGGTGATTTGGATCACGGCGAGTACGACTCCCTCAACCCCGTTCTCTTGAACACTTCCGCTCGATCTACAAGGGTATGTAGATGCACTCCTCTCTTTCGTTTCTAGATGAACTCATAGATTGATATTGGTGAAACCGTAGGAAAATTTTTATTTTCTGCAACGTTCCCCAACAGTGGCATCATGAGCCAGGTCTATGGGTAGTTCTCTTTCACGAGTAGAACACAATTTGTTGTGGGAGTAGATGTTGTCAACTTTATTGCCACTACTAGTCTTATTTTGCTTCAGCGGTATTGTGGGATGAAGCGCCCCGGACCGACCTTACACGCACGCTTACGTGAGACAGGTTCCACCGACTGACATGCACTAGTTGCATAAGGTGGCTAGCGGGTGTCTGTCTCTCCCACTTTAGTTGGAGCGGATTCGATGAAAAGGGTCCTTATGAAGGGTAAATAGAATTTGACAAATCACGTTGTGGCTTTCACGTAGGTAAGAAAACGTTCTTGCTAGAACCCTATTGCAGCCACGTAAAACATGCAACAACAATTAGAGGACGTCTAACTTGTTTTTGCAGCAATTGCTTTGTGATGTCATATGGTCAAAAGTTGTGATGAATGATATATATGTGATGTATGAGATCATGTTCTTGTAAAAGGAATCATGACTTGCATGTTGATGAGTATGACAACCGGCAGGAGCCATAGGAGTTGTCTTAATTATTGTATGACTTGCGTGTCAATGATTAAACGCCATGTAATTACTTTACTTTATTGCTAAACCGTTAGCCATAATAAGTAGAAGTAATAGTTGGCGAGCAACTTCATGGAGACACGATGATGGAGATCATGGTGTCATGCCGGTGACGAAGATGATCATGGCGTCCCGAAGATGGAGATCATCATGTCACTATTATTTGATTGCATGTGATGTTTATCATGTTTATGCATCTTGTTTACTTAGAATGACAGTAGTAAATAAGATGATCCCTCATAATAATTTCAAGAAAGTGTTCCACCTAACTGTGTGTCATTGCGAAAGTTCGTTGTTTTGAAGCACCATGTGATGATCGGGTGTGATAGATTCCAACGTCCACATACAACGGGTGTAAGACAGATTTACACATGCAAAACACTTAGGTTAACTTGACGAGCCTAGCATGTATAGACATGGCCTTGGAACACAGAGATCGAAAGGTCGAACATGAGTCGTATGGAAGATACGATCAACATGGAGATGTTCACTGATGATGACTAGTCCGTCTCACGTGATGATCGGACACGGCCTAGTTGACTCAGATCATGTATCACTTAGATGACTAGAGGGATGTCTAATCTGAGTGGGAGTTCATTAAATAATTTGATTAGATGAACTTAATTATCATGAACTTAGTCTAAAAACCTTTGCATAAATGTCTTGTAGATCAAATGGCCAACGCTCATGTCAACATGAACTTCAATGCGTTCCTAGAGAAAACCAAGCTGAAAGATGATGGCAGCAACTATACGGACTGGGTCCGGAACCTGAGAATCATCCTCATAGCTGCCAAGAAAGCATATGTCCTAGAAGGACCGCTAGGTGAAGCACCCATCCCAGAGAACCAAGACGTTATGAATGCTTGGCAGTCACGTGCTGATGATTACTCCCTCGTTCAGTGCGGCATGCTTTACAGCTTAGAACCGGGCTCCAAAAGCGTTTTGAGCAACACGGAGCATATGAGATGTTCGAGGAGCTGAAAATGGTTTTCCAAGCTCATGCCCGGGTCGAGAGATATGAAGTCTCCGACAAGTTCTATAGTTGTAAGATGGAGGAAAATAGTTCTGTCAGTGAGCACATACTCAAAATGTCTGGGTTGCACAATCGCTTGTCCCAACTGGAAATTAACCTCCCGGACGTGGCGGTCATTGACAGAATCCTTCAGTCGCTCCCACCAAGCTACAAGAGCTTTGTGATGAACTACAATATGCAAGGAATGGAGAAAACTATTCCTGAAGTATTCTCAATGCTGAAATCAGCGGAGGTAAAAATCAAAAAGGAACATCAAGTGTTGATGGTCAATAAAACCACTAAGTTCAAGAAGGGCAAGGGTAAGAAGAACTTCAAGAAGGACGGCAAGGAAGTTTCCGCGCCCGGTAAGCTAGTTGCCGCGAAGAAGTCAAAGAATGGACCCAAGCCTGAGACTGAGTGCTTTTATTGCAAAGGGAAGGGTCACTAGAAGCGGAACTGCCCCAAATACTTAGCAGACAAGAAGGCTGGCAACACTAAAGGTATATGTGATATACATGTAATTGATGTGTACCTTACCAGTGCTCGTAGTAGCTCCTGGGTATTATGATACCAGTGCCGTTGCTCATATTTGTAACTCAAAGCAGGAGCTGCGGAATAAGCGGAGACTGGCGATGGACGAGGTGACAATGCGCGTCGGGAATGGTTCCAAGGTCGATGTGATCGCCGTCGGCACGCTACCTCTACATTTACCTACGGGGTTAGTTTTGAACCTCAATAATTGTTATTTAGTGCCAACTTTGAGCATGAACATTCTATCTGGATCTCGTTTAATGCGAGATGGCTACTCATTTAAATCCGAGAATAATGGTTGTTCTATTTATATGAGAGATATGTTTTATGGTCATGCCCCGCTGGTCAATGGTTTATTCCTAATGAATCTCGAATGTAATGTTACACATATTCATAGTGTGAATACCAAAATATGTAAAGTTGATAACGATAGTCCCACATACTTGTGGCACTGCCACCTTGGTCACATTGGTGTCAAGCGCATGAAGAAGTTCCATGCCGATGGACTTTTAGAGTCTCTAGATTATGAATCATTTGACACATGCGAACCATGCCTCATGGGCAAAATGACCAAGACTCCGTTCTCCGGAACAATAGAGCGAGCAACCAACTTATTGGAAATCATACATACTGATGTGTGCGGTCCAATGAGCGTTGATGCCCGCGGAGGATATCGTTATGTTCTCACTCTAACTGATGACTTAAGTAGATATGGGTATGTCTACTTGATGAAACACAAGTCTGAGACCTTTGAAAAGTTCAAGGAATTTCAGAATGAGGTAGAGAATCAACGTGACCGAAAAATAAAGTTCTTACGATCAGATCGTGGAGGAGAATATTTAAGTCGTGAATTTGGTACGCACTTAAGGAAATGTGGAATCATGTCACAACTCACGCCGCCTGGAACACCTCAGCGCAATGGTGTGTCCGAACGTCGTAATCGCACTTTATTGGATATGGTGCGGTCTATGATGTCTCCTACCGATTTACCGTTATCATTTTGGGGATACGCTCTAGAGACAGCTACATTCACTTTAAATAGGGCACCGTCTAAATCCGTTGAGACGACACCGTATGAATTATGGTTTGGGAAGAAACCTAAGCTGTCATTTCTAAAAGTTTGGGGATGCGATGCTTATGTCAAGAAACTTCAACCTGAAAAGCTCGAACCCAAGTCGAAAAAATGCGTCTTCATAGGATACCCCAAGCAAACCATTGGGTATACCTTCTACCTTAGATCCGAAGGCAAGATCTTTGTTTCCAAGAACGGATCCTTTCTGGAGAAAGAGTTTCTCTCGAAAGGAGTAAGTGGGAGGAAAGTAGAACTCGATGAAGTACTACCTCTTGAACCGAAAAGTGGTGCAGCTCAGGAAAGTGTTCCTGTGGTACCCACACCGACTGGAGAGGAAATTAATGATGATGATCAAGGTACTTCAGATCAAGTTGCTACTGAACTTCGTAGGTCCACAAGGACACGTTCCACACCAGAGTGGTATGGTAACCCTGTCTTGGAAATCATGTTGTTAGACAACGGTGAACCTTCGAACTATGAAGAAGCGATGGCGGGCCCAGATTCCAACAAATGGCTTGAAGCCATGCAATCCGAGATAGGATCCATGTATGAAAACAAAGTATGGACTTTGACAGACTTGCCCGATGATCGGCCAGCGATAGAAAACAAATGGATCTTTAAGAAGAAGACGGACGCGGATGGAAATGTTACCATCTATAAAGCTCGACTTGTCGCTAAGGGTTATCGGCAAGTTCAAGGGGTTGACTACGATGAGACTTTCTCTCCCGTAGCGAAGCTGAAGTCCGTCCGAATCATGTTAGCAATTGTCGCATACTATGATTATGAAATATGGCAGATGGACGTCAAAATGGCATTCCTTAACAGCTATCTTAAGGAAGAACTGTATATGATGCAGCCGGAAGGTTTTGTCGATCCTGAGAATGCTAACAAGGTATGCAAGCTCCAGCGATCCATTTATGGGTTGGTGCAAGCATCTCAGAGTTGGAACATTCGCTTTGATGAGATGATCAAAGTGTTTGGGTTTATGCAGACTTGTGGAGAAGCCTGCATTTACAAGAAAGTGAGTGGGAGCTCTGTAGCATTTCTCATATTATATGTAGATGACATACTTTTGATGGGAAATGATATAGAACTTTTGGACAGCATTAAGGCCTACTTGAATAAGTGTTTTTCAATGAAGGGCCTTGGAGAAGCTGCTTACATATTAGGCATCAAGATCTATAGGGATCGATCGAGACGCCTCATAGGTCTTTCACAAAGCACATACCTTGATAAGATATTGAAGAAGTTCAATATGGATCAGTCCAAGAAAGGGTTCTTGCCTGTATTGCAAGGTGTGAGATTGAGCTCGGCTCAATGCCCGACCACGGTAGAAGATATAGAAGAGATGAGTGTCATCCCCTATGCCTCGGCCATAGGGTCTATTATGTATGCCATGCTGTGTACCAGACCTGATGTAAGCCTTGCCGTAAGTTTGGTAGGAAAGTACCAAAGTAATCTTGGCAAGGAACACTGGACAGCGGTCAAGAATATCCTGAAGTACCTGAAGAGGACTAAGGATATGTTTCTCATTTATGGAGGTGACGAAGAGCTCGTCGTAAAGGGTTACGTCGACGCTAGCTTCGACACAGATCTGGATGACTCTAAGTCACAAACCGGATATGTGTATATGTTGAATGGTGCGGCAGTAAGCTGGTGCAGCTGCAAGCAGAGCGTCGTGGCGGGATCTACATGTGAAGCGGAGTACATGGCAGCCTCGGAGGCAGCGCATGAAGCAATATGGATGAAGGAGTTCATCACCGACCTAGGAGTCATACCCAATGCGTCGGGGCCAATCACTCTCTTCTGTGACAACACTGGAGCTATTGCCCTTTCCAAGGAGCCCAGGTTTCCCAAGAAGACCAGGCACATCAAGCGTCGTTTCAACTCCATCCGTGAAAATGTTCAAGATGGAGACATAGATATTTGCAAAGTGCATACAGATCTGAATGTCGCAGATCCATTGACTAAACCTCTTCCAAGAGCAAAACATGATCAACACCAGAACTCTATGGGTGTTCGATTCATCACAATGTAACTAGATTATTGACTCTAGTGCAAGTGGGAGACTGTTGGAAATATGCCCTAGAGGCAATAATAAATGATTATTATTATATTTCCTTGTTCATGATAATTGTCTGTTATTCATGCTATAATTGTGTTATCCGGAAATCGTAATACATGTGTGAATACACAGACCACAACATGTCCCTAGTGAGCCTCTAGTTGACTAGCTCGTTGATCAACTGATAGTCATGGTTTCCTGACTATGGACATTGGATGTCGTTGATAACGGGATCACATCATTAGGAGAATGATGTGATGGACAAGACCCAATCCTAAGCATAACATAAGATCGTGTAGTTCGTTTGCTAGAGCTTTTCCAATGTCAAGTATCTTTTCCTTAGACCATGAGATCGTGTAACTCCCGGATACCGTAGGAGTGCTTTGGGTGTACAAAACGTCACAACGTAACTGGGTGACTATAAAGGTATACTACGGGTATCTCCGAAAGTGTCCGTTGGGTTGACACGGATCGAGACTGGGATCTGTCACTCCATATGACGGAGATGTATCTCTAGGCCCACTCGGTAATGCATCATCATAATGAGCTCAAAGTGAACAAGTGTTTGGTCACGGGATCATGCATTACGGTACAAGTAAAGTGACTTGCCAGTAACGAGATTGAACGAGGTATTGGGATACCCACGATCGAATCTCGGGCAAGTAACGTACCGACTGACAAAGGGAATTGTATACGGGGTTGCTTGAATCCTCGACATCGTGGTTCATCCGATGATATCATCGAGGAGCATGTGGGAGCCAACATGGGTATCCAGATCCCGTTGTTGGTTATTGATCGGAGAGTCGTCTCGGTCAAGTCTACGTGTCTCCCGAACCCGTAGGGTCTACACACTTAAGGTTCGGTGACGCTAGGGTTGTAGAGATATGCGTATGCAGTAACCCGAAAGTTGTTCGGAGTCCCGGATGAGATCCCGGACGTCACGAGGAGTTCCGAAATGGTCCGGAGGTAAAGAATTATATATAGGAAGTCAGGTTTCGGCCATCGGGAAAGTTTCGGGGGTCACCGGTATTCTACCGGGACCACCGGAAGGGTCCCGGGGGTCCACCGGGTAGGGCAACCTATCCCGGAGGGCCCCATGGGCTGAAGTGGGAGGGGAACCAGCCCCTGGTGGGCTGGTGCAACCCCCCTTGGGGCCCCCTGCGCCTAGGGTTGGGAAACCCTAGGGGTGGGGGCAACTCCACCTGGCTTGGGGGGCAAGCCACCCCCCCTGGCCGCCGCCCCCCTTGGAGATCCCATCTCCTAGGGTCGGCGCCCCCCTACGGGCCCTATATAAAGAGGGGGAGGGAGGGCAGCCGCACCCATGGTCTTGGCGCCTCCCTCTCCCTCTTCTACACCTCTCCCTCTCACAGACGCTTGGCGAAGCCCTGCCGACATCGCTGCTGCATCCACCACCACGCCGTCGTGCTGCTGGATCTCCATCAACCTCTCCTTCCCCCTTGCTGGATCAAGAAGGAGGATACGTCTTCCCCAACCATATGTGTGTTGAATGCGGAGGTGCTGTCCGTTCAGCACTAGGATCATCGGTGATTTGGATCATGACGAGTACGACTCCCTCAACCCCGTTCTCTTGAAGGCTTCCGCTCAATCTACAAGGGTATGTAGATGCACTCCTCTCCCTCATTGCTAGATGAACTCATAGATTGATCTTGGTGAAACCGTAGGAAAATTTTTATTTTCTGCAACGTTCCCCAACATTGCCATGCAACGGATGCACTAGAGGTATAAATGTATGAAAGCTCAACAAAAGAAACTAAGTGGGTGTGCATCCAACTTGCTTGCTCATGAAGATCTAGGGCATTTTTGAGGAAGCCCATCATTGGAATATACAAGCCAAGTTCTATAATGAAAAATTCCCACTAGTATATGAAAGTGACAACATAGGAGACTCTCTATCATGAAGATCATGGTGCTATTTTGAAGCACAAGTGTGGAAAAAGGATAGCAACATTGTCCCTTCTCTCTTTTTCTCTCATTTTTTTATTTTTTTTATTTTGGTGGGCTTATTTGGCCTCTCTTTTTTTATTTGGGCTTCTTTGGCCTCTTTTATTTTTCATAAAGTCCGGAGTCTCATCCCGACTTGTGGGGGAATCATAGTCTCCATCATCCTTTCCTCACTTGGGACAATGCTCATATAATGAAGATCATCACATTTTTATTGATTTATAACTCAAGAATTACAACTCAATGCTTAGAACAAAATATGACTCTATGTGAATGCCTCCGGCGATGTACCGGGATATGCAATGAATCAAGAGCAACATGTATGAAAGAATTATGAAGGTGGCTTTGTCACAAATACGATGTCAACTACATGATCATGCAAAAGAAATATGACAATGATGGAGTGTGTCATAATAAATGGAACGGTGGAAAGTTGCATGGCAATATATCTCGGAATGGCTATGGAAATGCCATAATAGGTAGGTATGGTGGCTGTTTTGAGGAAGATATAAGGAGGTTTATGTGTGATAGAGCGTATCGTATCACGGGGTTTGGATGCACCGGCGAAGTTTGCACCAACTCTCAAGGTGAGAAAGGGCAATGCACGGTACCGTAGAGGCTAGCAATGATGGAACGGTAAGAGTGTGTATAATCCATGGACTCACATTAGTCATAAAGAACTCATATACTTGTTGCAAAAGTTTATTAGCCCTCGAAGCAAAGTACCATAGAGGCTAGCAATGATGGAAGGGTTGGTATGCGATCCCGACCTCCACACATAAGGAAGACAATCAAAGAGCACCCCATGCTACAAATTTGTTACACAACTTTTACCACACGTGCATGCTACGGGACTTGCCAACTTTAACACAAGTATTTCTCAATTTCGTAATTACCCAACTAGCATGACTCTATCATTACCACCTTTATATCTCAAAACAATCATCAAGTATCAAATTGATCATAGTATTCAATGCACTTCCTATGATAGTTTTATTATACCCAACTTGGATGCCCATCATATTAGGACCAATTCTATAACCATAGAAAATACCATGCTGTTCTAAAAGACTCTCAAAATAATATAAGTGAAGCATGAGAGATCAATAATTTCTACAAAATAAAACCACCGTCGTGCTCTAAAAAGATATAAGTGAAGCACTAGAGCAAAATTGTCTAGCCCAAAAGATATAAGTGAAGCACATAGAGTATTCTAATAAATTCCGAATCATGTGTGTCTCTACCACAAGGTGTGTACAGAAATAATGATTGTGTTAAACTAAAAGGCAAAGACTCATATCATACAAGGCGCTCCAAGCAAAACACATATCATGTGGTGAATAAAAATATAGCTCCAAGTAAAGTTACCGATAGACAAAGACGAAAGAGGGGATGCCTTCCAGGGCATCCCCAAGCTTAGGCTTTTGGTTGTCCTTGCATTACCTTGGGGTGCCATGGGCATCCCCAAGCTTAGGATCTTGCCTCTCCTTATTCCATAGTCCATCAAATTTTTACCCAAAACTTGAAAACTTCACAACACAAAACTCAACAGAAAATCTCATGAGCTCCGTTAGTGCAAGAAAGCAAACCACCACTTTAAGGTACTATAATGAACTCATTATTTATTTATATTGGTGTTCAGCCTATTGTATTCCAACTTCTCTATGGTTCATACCCCCCAATACTAGCCATAGATTCATCAAAATAAGCAAACAACACACGAGAAACGGAATCTGTCAAAAACAGAACAGTCTGTAGCAATCTGTAACTTTTGAATACTTCTGGAACTCTTAAAATCCTACCAAAATAGGAAGTCCTAGGCAAATTTTCTATTAATCTACTTAAAAAATAATCAACTAAAAATCACGTTTTGTGATTTATTAAAATTATTCTCATGCGTGCAAAAGTTTCTGTTTTTCAGCAAGATCAAATTAACTATCACCCAAGATGATCCTATAGGTTCTACTTGGCACAAACACTAATTAAAACATAAAACCACATCTAAACAGAGGCTAGATGAATTATTTATTGAATAACAGCAAGGAAAAATATTGGGTTGACTCCCAATAAGCGCTTTTCTTTAAAGCCTTTTAGCTAGGCATTGATAATTTTAATGATGCTCACATGAAAGACAAGAATTGAAGCGCAAAGAGAGCATCATGAAACACGTGACAAACACATCTAAGTATAACATACTTCCTATGCATAGGCATATTATAAGCAAACAAATTTGCAAGGCAAGCAAAAACTAGCATATGCAACAAAGAAGAAAGAGACGATAGCAATCTCAACATGACGAGAGGTAATTTAGTAAGAAAAAATTTCTACGACCATATTTTCCTCTCTCATAATAATTAGATGCAAGATCATAGGAAAATTAAACAAAATAGATATCACATAACATATTCTCAACACGATCCACATGCATGTGAAGTTGACACTCTTCCAAAATAGTGGGATTATCATTAACTAAAGTCATGACCTCTCCAAACCCACTTTTATCAAAAATACCATAAGATTGAACATTCTCCAAATATGTGGGATCTAAAGTTGACACTCTTCCAAACCCACTTTCAATATTATTGCAAACACTATTATCAATCTCATATTCATCATGGGGCTTAAATAAATTTTCAAGATCATAAGAAGAGTCACCCCTATCATGATCATTGCAACAAGTAGTATACATGGCAAAACTAGCATCCCCAAGCTTAGGGTTTTGGATATTATTAGCACAATTGACATCAAGAGAATTTAAAATAAAATCATTGCAATCATGCTTTTTATTCAAGGAGCTATCGTGAATCTCTTCATAAATTTCTTCATCACAATTTTCAGATTCACGAATTTCAAGCAAAACCTCATAAAGATAATCTAGTGCACTCAAATCACTAGATTTTGGTTCATCATAATTGGATCTCTTAAAAAGATTGGCAAGCGGATGAGGATCCATAGATCTTAGGTTCTCTGTTTAGCAATAAATAAACAACTATTCCAATCAAATGAGCAAACGAGCCAAGTAAGACATCAAAGCAAATGAAAAGACGAACAGAAGAAGGGCGAATAAAACGACAAGGGTGAAGTGGAGGAGAGGCAAATGGCAAATAATGTAATGCGAGGGATAAAGTTTGTGATGGGTACTTGGTATGTCTTGACTTGTGCGAAGACCTCCCCGGTAACGGTGCTAGAAATCCTTCTTGCTACCTCTTGAGCACTGCGTTGGTTTTCCCTTGAAGAGGAAAGGGTGATGCAGCAAAGTAGCGTAAATATTTCCCTCAGTTTTGAGAACCAAGGTATCAATCCAGTAGGAGGCTCCATGCAAGTCCCTCGTACCTACACAAACAAACAAGAACCTCGCAACCAACGCGATAAAGGGGTTGTCAATCCCTTCACGACCACTTGCAAAAGTAAGATCTGATAGAGATAATAAGATAAGATAAATATTTTTGGTATTTTTGTGATATAGATTGAAAGTAAAGATTGCAAAATAAAGTAGATATGAAATCTATATGATGGAAAATAGACCCGAGGGCCATAGGGTTCACTAGAGGCTTCTCTCAAGATAGCATAAGTATTACGGTGGGTGAACAAATTATTGTCAAGCAATTGAAAGAAAAGTGCATAGTTATGAAAATATCTAGGCATGATCATGTATATAGGCATCACGTTCGTGACAAGTAGATCGAAACGATTCTGCATCTACTACTATTACTCCACACATCGACCGCTATCCAGCATGCATCTAGAGTATTAAGTTCATAAGAACAGAGTAACGCATTAGGCAAGATGACATGATGTAGATCGATAAACTCAAGCAATATGATATAAACCCCATCTTTTTATCCTCGATGGCAAAAATACAATACGTGTCTTGCTGTCACTGGGAAAGGACACCGCAAGATTGAACCCAAAGCTAAGCACTTCTCCCATGGCAAGAAAGATCAATCTAGTAGGCCAAAGAAAACTGATAATTTGAAGAGACTTGCAAAGATAACCAATCATACATAAAAGAATTCAGAGGAGATTCAAATATTTCTCATGGATAAACTTGATCATAAACCCACAATTCATTGGATCTCGACAAACACACCGCGAAAAGAGTTGCATCGAATAGATCTCCAAGAAGATCGAGGAGAACATTGTATTGAGATTCAAAGAGAGAGAATAAGCCATCTAGCTAATAACTATGGACCGAAGGTCTATGGTAAACTACTCACAACTCATCGGAGAGGCCTTGGCGTTGATGTAGAAGCCCTCTGTGATCGATTCCCCCTTCGGCGGAGCGCCGGAAAAGGCTCCAAGATTGGATCTCACGGGTACAGAAGGTTGCAGCAGTGGAAATAGGTTTTCGTGGTGCTCCTCGGTGTTTTCAGAGTATGCAAGTATATATAGGCGAAGGAAGTCAGTCAGGGGAGCCACAAGGGGCCCACGAGGGTGGGGGCGCGCCCACCCCCCTTAGGGCGGGCCCTGGACCCTTGTGGCCGCCTCGTTTACTTCCTGACGTCCACTCCAAGTCTCATGGATTGTGTTTGTTACAAAAAGATCTCTCCCGAAGGTTTCATTCCGTTTGGACTCCGTTTGATATTCCTTTTCTTTGAAACACTAAAATAGGCAAAAAAACAGCAATTTGGGCTGGGCCTCTGGTTAATAGGTTAGTCCCAAAAATGATATAAAAGTGTATAGTAAATCCCATAAACATCCAAAAAGGGTAATATAATAGCATGGAACAATAAAAAATTATAGATACGTTGGAGACGTATCAGCCGGCTTCCTGGTCGTATTCTAACTATAGCCATAAACATTTTGATCATCTGGGGGCTTGATCGTATTCGAATCACAACTATTAACCCCTCGTGATCCGGCTCATGACCGTATTCGAATCATAGCCATTAAACATTGATCATTGGGGGCTGGATCGTATTCGAATCATGGCTTAACCCCTTTGGTCCGGCTTCCTGGTCGTATTCGAACCATAGCCGTAAACACTTAGATCACTTGGGGGCTGGATCGTCTTCGAATCACAGTTGTTAACCCCTCTTGGTCCGGCTCATGACCATATTCGAATCATAGCCGTTAAATACTTTGGTCACTGGGGGGCTTCCTGGTCGTATTCGAATCATAGCTGTCGGTACCCCTTTGATCGACGTAATGCCAAAAACCATTAGGGGGCTTCCTAATCGTATTTGAATCATAGCTATTAACCCTTTTGGTCTGGCTTCCTAGTCGTATTCAAACCATAACCTCGCTTTTGACATTTGGCTTGATTTCTTGAAAGTTTTTCCCGGTTCTTCTTGATACTATCTTGCCTTTTGGGTTTCAAGTAATTCCGGCCAGACAGCCTTTACTTTCATAGCTCACATTTGAAGCTTAACCGTTGTTTTTATTACCTGGTTTAATACAGAGGCGACAAGCCGCCCATACATGAAGATATCCAGCACTTGGACTTATTGGCTTCTACAAAACCTTTGGGTGCTCACCCTTACTACACATGTACCATAAACCGACAGTGCAGTTCCATGTCACAGGTATGATATCATTATTATGTTTCAATTAAGGTTCAGCTAGCTTTATCCATAACTACTTTAAGCATCAGTGGGTGCACACGAGATATTATGACCCGGCATGCGGTAAACCGCCAAGGGATCTCTTTTGATTTACTTATATGCAGGATAAAATTGAAATTTTTCTACACCACTCAAAAATCATAAGTCTCAGGTGGCAGCTTAACGGTGTGGAGCATAACACAAAACGTGCACGATGGCACGATAGAACAAAGTTGTTGCTACCCTATTACATGACTCCTAGAGTCCAAATGATTAACTGTTTTTTCAGAAGGCCACAAATATGAACCGCCTAGCGGATCAATCTTCTTGATGGCCTGATGCTTTCGGATCATCCCTCTCTGCTTCTTTGTCCTGTTCTACGTCCTGGAAGGTTGGTGACGACCAGTCAATTCCACTCAAAGCTTGGAACTCGGCTTCATCATCAATTAGCTTGGACGGGTCAACTTCAGGGGCAAAAGTGTGCTTACGGATTGGGGGGGTCAGGCCTGTCACTTTGTAAGATGGCATTGGCATCTTCTGATTTCCCACATCGTAAGTCGGCTGATACTTGGTGAGGTCAGTATCATTGGCAATCAGGCTGGCCAGAGGACGTATACCCTTTACACAAGCAGCAAAGTGCTTCTACTCAAATGGCGTGCCGTCTTCCTTTAAGCTTGAATACCCGATAGAGATATCGGCTGAGTCTAACTTAGGTAGCCATGCTTTGGCCCGGCTTAAGGCAGTTACAGCTCCGGCTCTTGCACATGATCGTTTCATTTCATTAAACCTCTAGGGCATGACGGAAAGTTTCCTTAGCACATCAACCAAGAGTGTGGGGGCTTCATTAGATGGAGCAATTCTGGCCAAAGCGCACTGAGCACCAGTATAAAGCTGCTCCACCAAGGTGTAAACCGCCTTCAGCTTCACCAGCATGTCTTGGTTCAGATTGGTGCTTCGGGGGCCTGCAAAGTGATCATTGGATGGGTTACAAGTGGTTCATATCATCAGTAACGATATTCAAGTTTGATAATTATAAGGCGACTTACCAAAGATAGCAGCAACCATCTGAGACACCTAGCGTTTTAAGCCGGTGAGTTCAGTGGTCGCTTCCTGGAGAGCCGCCTCCACCTTCTCAGCCCGTTGAGTCAAGTCTGTTTTCTCTTAAGCCCAGGCGTTCTTCTCAGCTTCAAAGCCGGTTCTCAGTTTTTCTGCCTCACCCATGCTAAATTTGAACTTTGAGTTCGCCTTCTGGGTCTCAGTCTCTTGCAGCTCCAGACAGGTCTTCAAGTCTGACAACTCTGATTGAAGTTGAGTAGTGGTGGTTTGTACATACACTGGATTAAAGTCATACTTTAACATTAGTTCAACATATTAATTCCCAAGCACTTTGCGAGCAAGAGTACTTGGCACTTGTGGGCTAATGCATATTGCTTGTCTTGTTGCAATTTTATGATGACACCTTGGTGCTACAACCGGCCATAGCCGACTCATGAGGACTACACAACTTTAAGCCAGATTTTGAAAGGATTGTTTCATAGGTTATTATTCATGATCATGGTGATCAAGTCTACACCATATTCAAAATAAGCAGTAAACTTGGGGGCTGGCAGGATATGCATAACTTAAGAGTGGAAGAGATCGTACCTCAAATTTGTGGTGCATCTGCTTCACCATTTCAACTTCAAGGTCACGGTTGTTGTCTACTTTGCTGAGAAAGCCAGAGTATATTTCACCAATGCCCAGTTGAGCATAGTTGGTGACATCAAATCGCATTTTGCACGGCTCAACATGTTCTTCCTTGGTAGAATGCTTGGCCAGCACAGTAGATCTCCCCGGTTCAGTAACGCCGGTCTTGGTGATCTCTACTTCATCATCTTGTGTGTTGTCTGTCTTGACAGGGCTTGAAGTTTCATGATTTAAAGAATCATCGTTGGCTTGATCAACAGGCAGGTCAACAGTCATTGTTGGAATATCATGAACCGGCTCAGACGGTTCAGGAACGGAGGCCTCAGGCGTTGTGGTTTGGAGCTCTGACTCATGGACTTTTGGCTCTTCGGCTGGCTTGTTCTTCTTTGCCCTCTTGCTGGGATTTGCTTTTCCACTGCATGAGTCATAAAGGTTAGTATAAGTGTAAAAGGATTATAATGAATAAATGATAAGTAATTTGCCATTACCCGGGAGCAGTCTTGAAAGCTGGCATATTGGATTGGATTGAATCGCCGGAAGAGGAATGAGATGTGTCCTGATAATTTGAGTTGGAAGAATTGAGTGGCTGGCGAGTGAGACCCGCCAAAGGATAAAAAGAGTTTAAGTTGGGGGTGACCTCATTTCGGTGCTTCCTCAGCGTGTTCAGTAAGCCAGAGGAGAGTTATCCTTTCTTGTCTGAGTCTGCTGCCGGCTCTCATGTTGCTGTTGCTTCAAAATAAAGTGAGGATCCAGATGAGCTAAGGGGTGTGAAAATCTTACTTTCCGGGTTACTCTTCGGATTTTTTGTCTTGGCAAAGGCTCGGAGTCAGAGGAAATAATAGTTACCTCTTCTTCCACTCCCTGACTCATTCCCATGTCATCCTGATGATAGTCAGTGTCAATAAGATGGTTGAAAAAAGAACCAAGAGAATCAAGGGTACCTTCGACTCAGAGGTGTCATCCAGTTGAAGTAAATCAGAAGCACCGGGATTCTTTCCTCTCTTCTTGGTGGCTCTCCTGGCGGCTTTCTTGGCCTTCCTGGCTCTCTTTGCAGCTTCATGATCATATTCCTTTTTCCAAAAGTCGTCATCAGCCTGCGAAAATCAGCAAGGTTGAATTAAAACAAAGTATTAAGGGTGAAGGTAAAATAGCTAGTTCGGTGGCTTACTTTTGGTGCCGGGTTAGACTCGTAGAAAGGGCTTAGGCCCACCTTGCTGCAATCAGCTAGGCTCTCATTTAGAAGGGACTTTGTCATCTCATTGATAAGGTCATCAGTTAACTCCTCAGAGTTGTGGCGCAGTGGATCCTTTGTGTTACCGGTGTAAGTGCACATTAAACTGGAGTGGCGGCTCAACGGGATGATCCGCCATGCGACCCAGCATTGAACCAAGTCAATGACATTTAAGCCATTCCCCAACAGAGCCTTGACTTTGGCAATGGTAGGAGCAAGCTTCTTGCGTTCAGCAGCTGTTAACTTGTCGGGGAGAGGATGGTTCGATTCCAGACGCAGAGCACGAAAGCCGGGCAGTCCGTTCTCATCAGCCGGAGAGGCATCCTTGCAATAGAACCATCTTTGATTCCAATCCTTGGGATGACTCGGCGGCTGCGCATAAGGGAAAATGGCGTCTCTTCTTTGCTGGATTGAGACCCCACCAACTTCCAAATTGGGTTCGTTGGAGCATTCGTTCTGGCGGTTCAAATAGAAATACTCTCTGAATAATTCCACAGTGGGCTCCTCTTGAAGGTAGACTTCGTAGAACACTTCGAAATTGCATATGTTGGACACGGAATTGGGTCCGATGTCTTGAGGATGGAGGTCGAAAAAGTGCAGAACATCCCTGAAGAACTTAGAGCCGGGCGGTGAAAAGCCCTGGTTCATATGATCGGTGAAGACAATGACTTCCCCTTCTTTGGGCTGAGGTTTCTCTTCTGTTCGTTTAGGGGCGCGGTAAGACATGACAGACTTCTTTGGCAGATAACCGGTTTTCACAAAGTCTTCAAGTGTAATCTCCGTGACGATGGAGCGAACCCAGTTATAGGAAGTGGTGGTTTTGGGCGGCATTGTGAAGAAGGAAGCCTAAAAGGAAAAAGAACAATGTTTGCCGGTTCAAATTTAGCCGGACGGAAAGTATTACAGCATTTATGAAAGTGCTAGTTATCGACTAGAGGGGGGGTGAATAGACGATTTTTATGAAAGTCTTCAAAACATGGGAGTTTCGAAGACAAATAGGAGAAACAACACTATTGAATGCAGCGGAAGGTAGACTACACTAGACAAGCCATAGTCAAGTATTCAATGAAGTGAAAGCACGAAGACTATTAGCAGCTAGGTAGTAAGGATTGGGGTGGAAGATAGTATGAAGCCAATCAGGACAAGTAGTCAAACTGTGAAGTCAAACAGATTATGCAATCAGGCAAAGACTTCACGAAGACAAACGATAAGTAAAGAGAAGTGAGAGATAGAACCAGTAGCTTCAGGGAGACAGTGGTTTGTTCGACCAGTTCCAGTTGCTGTGACAACTGTATGTCTGGTTAGGGAGGCTGGGATTCAACTCAGAAGACCGCGTCTTCACCTTATTCCCCTTGAGCTAAGGACACCTAGTTCCCGCCCAATCACTCAGGTAAGTCTTCAAGGTAGACTTCCAAACCTTCACAGACTTCATTCACCGGCAATCCACAATGACTCTTGGATGCTCAGAACGTGATGCCTAACCGGCTGGAGGATTCACAGTCCTCAAGTGTAACAAGTCTTCAGATCACGCGGACAGAAAGACTTCAGTGATGCCAAACACACTCTGGGCTTTGGGTGGTTTGGGCTTTATCCTCGCAAGGATTCTCTCTCAAAAGCTTCGGAGGTGGGTTGCTCTCAAATGACCAAAGCCGTATCTAACTCTGAGCAGCCACCAATTTATGGTGTAGGGGGTGGGCTACTTATAGCCACAGGGCAACCCGACCTGATTTATCCAAAATGACCTTGGGTCACTAAGGAACTGACAGTGTCGCAACGGTCATATTTCAAACACACGCGGCAGCTTGACTTGGGCTACAAGTAAAGCTGACTTATCCAACTCTGGATAAGATTTGCTCTCATTGTTTTCGCTTGAAGACATAGGATTTGTTTGAGCATCACTTTAGTCACTCTGACTTTGTTCACTGGGACCCCACTTAACAGTGCAGTGGTTCCTATGACTCAACAAAGAAGAAAAGAAAACAACAAAACAACTAAGTCTTCGCGTTCCATAGTCTTCACTCAATGTCTTCTCATGTCATAGTCTTCATTGTGAATATCTTCACATACCACCATTGTCTTCAATGTCTTCACACATTTTTAGGGGTCATCTCCGGTAGGTAAACCGAATCAAAGAGGGACTACTACCTGTGTTATCCTGCAATTCTCACAAACACATTAGTCCCTCAACTAGGTTTATCGTCAATACTCCAAAACCAACTAGGGGTGGCACTAGATGCACTTACAGTCTCCCCCTTTTTGGTGATTGATGACAAACTGGTTGAAGTTTTCAACGAGGATAAAAGTATGTGAAATTGTAGGGGATTAAGGCATTGTCTTCATATATGTCAAGAGGCTCCCCCTGAAGATGTGCATATAAATGTTTTGCGCTGGAATGCAAATGCACATGGCAGGTTGTACTTGTGGAGATCCATCTCACCATATGAAGACAATGCATCATGCATGAGAAGATATACAAGGATAATGACATGCATAATGAAAGATGGATGTCTGCGACATGACTTCATGCGGGATTTATCATCGCATATGCAGAATTTATCGTTGCATCACAGAATAGTAGCAGAAAACCATCGAGTTTAGGTGTTACAACTCAAAGAACCAAATGTATCAAAAATAAGAGTTGTAAACACCAGGCAAAAGTATAGCAACCACCCATATGGACCCGCTTGAAGACTATCAACATATGCTTCTCCCCCTTTTGTCAGTAAGGACCAAAAAGGTTTGAAGACATAGTCGCTACTCATTCCCATGAGGAGTAGGTGAAGCAGTAGGGTCGTCGTTGAGGTTAGGTGGTGCAGAAGAACTTGGTGCAGTGTCAACACGCACTGAGGTTGGAGGTGGTGAGGTAGCATCATCAATAACTCTAGCGTGAACAGTAGCTGCGGAGGAAGAGTATTCTGAGTCTTCAAGAGATGGGGTTCGACGTAGCACAACATTTCGTGGAGGAGTGGAGTCGAACTTGAAACTCTCAGTGAAGCCATCGTCTTGAAGATCAGCTTCAGCACTTAGTAATGTCAGACTCTTCCAGGACCTCCGACAGGTTTCATGAGTGACAAAAGCATTCTTGGTAGCAAGATTGTGAATGCGATTAACATCCACCAAGAGGCTTTGCATCTGTCGTTTCAGCCAGAAGTGATGCTTGTCTTGTTTCTGATGCAGGGCCACAAGAAGCTCACAGTCATTGAGTACACGGGAGTGCTTGCGAGACCTTGGCGCAATGGTGCTTTCAGTGGCTTTAGTACGTGCACGGCGAGTGTTGCCGGCCAATGGATAGACACGCGAAACAGCTTGAACACCTTCAACATCCTGAGTGAAACTCTGACGATCTGCATTGTGAAGATATAGCGCTTCCTTGGCAGGCTCTGGGTAAATGGCTTCGACTGACATATCAATCTCTAGCAGGAAGATAATATGGTTGCATGTAGAGGGTTGATAGTCAACAGCAGAGTGCAGCTTAATCAGACGCATAACCCAGGGAGCATAAAATTTGAGACCAAAAATGTCAGACCCAGATGCAGCAAACTGGCGTATGAAGAAATCTTGAGAATTGAAGCTTTTGCCATTGAGTATGTAGAAGACAAATGTCTTCATTGCTCCTTCAAGCTTTGCTGAGGAGGAATGCCCCTTGATCGGCCATAGAGTTCGCCGAATGATATGATAGATTGTGCGTGGCAGATACTCAAGGTCTTCAACAAGGAATTCCTTGGGATACACAGCATCCAAGGGCAATGGCTTCATCATACTGAGCATCTGGCTCATGCTGGGCTCAGGCTTTTGAAAGATGCTCTCCAATGCATCGCGGTGAAGCTGACAACCTGGTTCATATAGTTTGCCTGGAGTGGAGAGGTCGGTAAGCTCAATGAGATCAAGGGCTTTGGCTTCATGATGAATGTTGCCCGTCATCCACTCAAGGACCCATGTCGTTGTATCCCTGTTGTAGCCGCGAATGTGGAGGGTTGCATAAAATTGCAGGAGAAGCTCTTCATTCCAATGTTCCTTGTCGGTGACAAACTACAGAAGGCCACCATCACGAAAGCAGTCTAGGGCTTCTTCAAGGCAGGGCAGACCAGCAATGGCTTCAGTGTCCAGACGCATATGAGGAAATATGCGCTCCTGATTGTATAGAATGCAGGAGTAGTAGCTGCGCTGCTGGTAGCTCCAGAACCGATCTGATGAGATTCTTGGCTTGGAATATGGGTTCTTGCCAGAATCGAAGGTGTTGTGTGCAATGAAGCCGTTGACATTGAAGGAGCATGGTGCTGATGCAGAACCTGTGAATCTAGGCAGTCTTAGTTTTGGCTTCTGAACTTGAGGCCTATGCTCCACATGGTAGTCAAATTGTGGTCCAGGAGCAGGCGGAGGAACCAGAATTGGCCATTGTACAGGAACAAGCTCGCCTTGATAGAATGCATGCTCAATTGTGTGTGGCCTTGGAGGCGGAACAGGAGTAGTGGCATCTGCATTAGCTTCAGGCTGCACATTGGATGCAGGTGCAACATTGGCTTCATTCACTATATTGACTTGAGGCGCCACATTGGCTTCAGCCATGACAACATCATTGGCTTCAGTGGCGTTGTGGGTGGCCGCCTCAGTATTCTCAACCTCCACTTGTGTAGCTGGAGGGTCGGGCACATATATGTTCTCCTCGAGAACAACTTCTTGATTTGTGGGGTGTGTGGCAACAGGTTCTTCTTGTCTGTCATCAGCTGCTGCAGCCGGAATCTCTTCAGAAGCATTAGCTTCGGGCACAGGAACTGTCACAGAAGGATTGTCTTCAGGAAACACTTGACGTGCCACTGAGCTGGATTGGTGTGAATCCTCTTCCGTGATAGTCGTCATGGAGACCGAAGGCCTCAGGCCTTTGTGAAGCCGTTGAAACACGGGCGACGTCTTCGGTGATGGTGTGGTCTCCATGTAATTGTCATCATTGACAATTGGGCTGGTACCTTGCATTGGCGTAGGATGTGGTGTACTTGGGGAGTCTTGAACTGGTGTATCTGGTTGGGGGCGATCAACCCATGAAGCATCCTATGTGATTGGCGTCAAAGGGCGACCAATACTGATGAGTTTCTTGTTCGTGAGAACAGGCGATGATACTGTGGGGTTCTGAATCTGAGGAAGGACTTCATCATCTTCTACATTGTCTTGGGGACCAATGTCTTCAGTCGCGATAGGATCGACGACTAGAACTTCTTGTTCTTCAGGAGCCTCTGTGGAAGCAGGCTCATGAACAGTCAACTGACGCACTTGATTGTCGGATGGAGGGGGAGCACAAGCAATGGGTTCAACAACTAGGGGCTCTCTAGAAGCAGCCCGATCTTTCTTCTTAGTCTTTCTCTTCTTTGGGGGTGGTGCATCATCAGTAGTGCGCTTGATTTTGCACTTTCTGGCTTCGGCTTCAGCGGTCTTGGTCTTCTGCTGATCTGAAGCCACTGTGGAGACCTTGGGCTTCGAGCCTGTCATGCTGGCAGGGAAGACAATGCGAGGTTCTTCCCACCTTGGAGCTTTAGTGGGGGCCATAGTAGACTTCTTCTTTTGCTTGGCAACCATCTTGGGGTCAATACCAGGACGCCCGAGTGCCTTGCGCTTTTCAGCTTCGTTGTAAGCCTGAACACATTTGGCAGCAAGAATCTTCATGCGTTCTCTTAAGCCTTTGGCTTCTTCACGCTTCTTGCAAAAGGCTTCTTTAAGGTCATTCAGCATCACCTTGAATTTTTGGACATCAGCCACACTCAGCTTGGCCACATGCTTCTTGAACTGTTTCTTCTCGAAATCAATCTTGTGTTTCAGTTCAACAATTCGCTGGGCCAGAGCCAGCTCAGGAGCAATTGCGCCTTGGAAGGCGACGCTGATGCCAATGGGGAGTTGAAGATCATCAAAGCTGAGATTTTGATTGTCGAACCATTCATCAATGAAATTGTGCAAGATGTTAACATCAAAGAGGGGCAGATCATTGAAGATCTCCGCCTCTTGCTTGCTCTTGATCAGCTACTCCAGAGCATCCTCACCAAATTCTTCATCTGAAGACAAATCAATGGCTTCAGATTCGTTCCTCAGAACGGCAGCTGGTGTCAGTGCTTGACTGAGTCTCTGAACAGGTTTCTTTTGTGGCTTCTCATGCTTCTTGGAGACGCGAGAGAGATCTTCAGAGGCGTTCCAACGGCTTCACTTGACAAACCTTTGGTGCAGTAGAGGGTTTTGAAGCTTTAGCCTTCTTTTGCTTCTGCGGCTTTGGAGTAGGAGCAGGAGCTTCATCTGTGTCAGCATCATCATCAGAATGATCCACCTTGGCACCTTGTACAACTATGTGAGCGAGGAGGGATTCAAAGTTGTAGAAGGGACCGATCCTATTCTCACTGACTTCGCGGGTGCCGTCATCCCGAGGTGAGGAAGGACCAGGGTTGAAGTTGAGCCCTAGAGCCTTCTTGTTCTTCGCATCTGAGTCTTTGGCGAACTGGTAATTGCGCTTAAAGAGATGGTCTTCGCGACACCATAGCAGAGAAGAGGGGTCAGCATTCTCTGGCTCTGTTCCGCGAACCATGCAAGGATAGAATTCCCGTTGGATGGCTTCGGAAAGAGACTGGGGTTGAAGATTTTTGTACACAATATCTCCCCAGGGTGCCTTGATTGCATTTTTCTCTGCATATTCTTCAGTAACGAGGCGGTATTTGAACCATTCTTCAGCCCAATATCTTTGAATCCACTGGATTCGATTCTTGCGGTCGGTATAGGTTTCCTCAGGATCAGTTTTGTAGAGCTCATGCAGATTAGGAGGCAAATCATTTGAAGTGTTACCACGGTGCTATCTGCCTCCCTTTCGTGTTGACTTTTCAGTTGTCATGAAGTTTAAGCTGAAGGGTTTCAGAACGTGCAATGGCTTCTTGCAGCTAGTTAGATAAGAACTTGCTTCAGGTGAATTGATGTGACTCTGCAGGAATTCTGCAAATGAATGCAGACTATGAGAACCAAGGGATTCTCCCACGGACATGTACCTGTGACAGCATTAGAGATGCGAGGGAAGGGGAAGAGGTCATATGCATTCTCAGATGATTTCGAAGATAAATCAGTTTGAAGACATTGACCTCATAACGCGAAGATATTCACTTAGTTGATGTGAGTTGGTTCCAGAGTTGTACAAATCAAGAAATAAGTACAATTGAGGAATCTAACTTGTAATGAAGCATAAGTGAACATTCTAGGCACATTATGAGATGCAGAGTGTGATAGATTCAACTTTGGAGTTGTAGAAACTACTTTTGGTAAGGAAGGATGAATCTATCGGATCAAAAAGACAGTAAAAAGAGAGTTTTAATTACCACAGGAAGAACTGCTAGACGGAGGGAAAGTTGAGGCCGAGCAGTTCAATATCTCGTGCCCTAACTTGGCGACAAGAGACAGCTACGGCGACGGCAGAGAAGATGAGGTCCGAGGCCGGCGTGAGGACAGCGTCAGAGAAGTCGCGACAGCTAAGCGCTTCGTCGCCGGCGTCGTTGAGTGCTAGCGGTGGCACTAGGGTTTTTGGGAGGTGGCGAGGTGGAAGAAAAAATTTGACCGCGATGGGATGTGCATTTATATGGAAAGGGACAGCACAACATAATTACACAGGTGCCCCTGGCTATTCGCATTTGAATGACACGTGGCGTGCATGCAACTCCTGGGTAGTTGTTCCATGTTCCCACGCATGCCTGGATTGTCGGGACGGTCGTTCCGAATTCTTCGGATTTCCGGTAATAAAGATAGCACATTTAAAACAAACATGAATGTTTGTCAGATTGGCTTCATCTGACAAGGTTCAGTGAAGACAATCAACAGTTTTCAATAGAATGCATATGATTTGGACAATGGAGCTTAGGTAGAAGCATAGTTAGGTTAGGGTCCGATCACATTCACTTAGATCAAAAGATTCAACACGAAGTCATAACTATAAGTGAATGTTGTGGAGGACAGAACACAAATAGTATGCAACCAGTTTAAGGCCAAATCAATCATATGAAGTATTAGACACAGACATGGCGCACAATTATCGTGGCGCTCCGAAGTCAAATTCCACATTAATGTATTCATACTTGGAGTGTATGTCTTCATTGATTGAAGATATACGTTACTTCGTGTGTTGCACATCTAAGTCATCAAAATGCATAAGTGTTAGGATGTGTGTCCCATTCACAGGACATTTGAGGATTCCAAGATATTTAGCTCACACCGCAACATGCAAAACCTTTTCTTGTCCAAGGGCTTTGTGAAGATATCAGCCAGTTGCTCTTCAGTGTTGACATGGATGATATCAATGTCTTCCTTCATAACATGATCTCTGAGGAAGTGATGACGAATCTCAATATGCTTTGTCTTCGAGTGCTGAACTGGATTGTTGGCAATCTTGATGGCACTCTCATTGTCACAGTAAAGAGGCACATTCTTCAGGTGTATACCATAGTCCTTGAGAGTTTGCTTCATCCAGAGAAGCTGAGCACAGCAAGATCCAGCAGCAATGTATTCGGATTAGCAGTGGAGAGAGATACACAGTTCTACTTCTTTGAAGACCAACAGACAAGTGATCGTCCCAGAAAGTGACATGTGCCTGATGTGGACTTGCGATCAACCTTGTCACCAGCATAATCAGCATCTGAGAATCCAACTAGATCAAACTCTAAGCCCTTTGGATACCATAATCCTAGTGTTGGGGTGTAAGCCAAATATCGAAGTATTTGCTTCACAGCTAAGTGATGCGATTCCTTTGGTGCCGCTTGGAATCGGGCACACATTCAAACACTAAGCATTATATCTGGCCTAGATGCACATAAATAAAGCAAAGAACCAATCATGGAGCAGTATACCTTTTGGTTGAATTCTTTACCATCGTCGTCGGGACCCAGATGACTTTTGGTTGGCATTGGCGTCGTGTATCCTTTGTAGTCTTGCATTCCAAACTTCTTCAGGCAATCTTTGAGATATTTTTCTTGAGAAATGAAGATGTCGTTGCGTTGCTGACGGATTTGGAGACCTGGAAAGAACTTTAGTTCACCCATCATGGACATATGATATTGCTCTTGCATCATATGACCAAACTCATCGTTGTATTTCTTGTTGGTGCAGCCGAAGATAATGTCATCCACATATATTTGGCACACAAATAGTTCACTATCATAAGTCTTCGTGAAGAGGGTAGGATCCAGTGAACCAGGTTTGAAGCCTTTGCTCTTCAGGAAGTCTTTGAGCGTATCATACCAAGCGCGAGGGGCTTGTTTGAGGCCATACAGTGCCTTGTTGAACATGTACACCATATCAGGATGTTTTGGATCTTCAAAGCCAGGAGGTTGTGCAACATATACTTCTTCTTCTATCTTTCCATTGAGAAAAGCACTCTTCACATCCATTTGATAAAGGAGAATGTTGTGATGGTTTGCATAGGCTAGAAGTATGCGAATGGATTCAAGCCTTGCCACAGGAGCAAAAGTTTCATCAAAGTCAATCCCTTCCACTTGAGTGTAGCCTTGAGCAACTAGACGAGCTTTGTTTCTGACCACTTGACCATGTTCATCTTGCTTGTTGCGATATATCCATTTGGTGCCAATGATATTGTGCTTCCGAGGATTAGGACACTTGACCAGTTCCCACACATTGTTCAACTCAAACTGTTGAAGCTCTTCTTGCATTGCTTGAATCCATTCAGGTTCCATAAAGGCTTCGGTGACTTTCTTGGGTTCTGAGATTGAGACGAATGCAAAGTGTCCACAGAAATTGGTGAGTTGTGTTACTCTTTGTGTGGCTCTTGAAAGAGTGAGTGGACCAGGTGCATTGAGGCTATCGATCATATTCTCAATCTGTACTTCATTTGCAACACAAGGGTGAGCAGGACGAAGATTTTGTTCATTCTGATCAATTTCATCATTTGGAGGATTATCTTCAGGCTGAGCATTGTCTTCATGTTGATCAGGTGCAGAAATGATCAGTTCTTCTTCAGCCTGATTCTCAGAGGGTATGATTTCGCCAGTTCCCATTTGCTTGATTGACTCGCTAGGGGATAACTCATCTAGCACATTTGGCAGGTGCTCTCTTTGCGAGTCGTTAGTCTCATCGAACCGCACATCCACAGTTTCAACCACTTTATAGTGAAAGAGGTTGAAGACTCTATAGGAGTGTGAATCCTTTCCGTAACCAAGCATAAAACCTTCATGTGCTTTCGGTGCAAATTTTGAAGTGTGATGAGGATCCTTGATCCAGCACCTAGCACCAAATACTCTAAAGAAGATTACATTGGGTTTCTTACCAGTTAGGAGCTCATAGGATGTTTTCTTCAGAAGCTTGTGAAGATAAATGCGGTTGATGGTGTGACAAGCAGTATCAATGGCTTCAGGCCAGAACTTCCGTGGAGTCTTGTACTCATCAAGCATCGTTTGGGCCATCTTAATAAGATTTCTGTTCTTGCGCTCGGCGATGCCATTCTGCTGAGCTGTGTATGGAGCAGAGAACTCATGAGTGATACCCATGGTATCCAGGTAGAGGTCGAGGCCGGTGTTCTTTAACTCAGTGCCGTTGTCGCTTCTGATGTGCTCGATCTTGACACCGTAGTTCGTCATGGCACGGTTGGCAAAGCGTTTGAAGACATCCTGCACTTCAGTCTTGTAGAGGATTATATGCACCCAAGTGTATGGAGAGTAATCATAAACAATGACGAAGCCATAGAGGCAAGCAGTAGCATTGAGAGTGGAATAGTGAGTAGGGCCAAATAAGTCCATGTGCAGCAGCTCCAAGGGTTGAGACGTGGTCATGATTGTCTTCGAGAGACGCTTGGCTCTTGTCATCTTCCCAGCTTCGCAGGCGCCACACAAATGATCCTTCTTGAACTTGACGCCTTCGATGCCCACAACATGCTTCTTCTTCGCGAGAGTTTGCAAGTTCCTCATGCCAGCATGTCCTAGCCTTCGATGCCAAAGCCAGCATTCTGAAGCTTTTGCTAGAAGACATACGGCCATCTGTGGACCTGTTGAGAAATCTACCGTATACAGATCACCTTTTTGATATCCTTCAAAGACTAGAGACTTGTTAGATTCCATTAGTACAAGGCAGCGATATTTTCCAAATAGCACAATCATGTTTAAGTCACAAAGCATTGAGACAGACATTAAGTTGAAACCAAGGGATTCAACAACCATCACTTTATCAATGTGCTGATCCCTTGATATTGCAACTCTACCTAGACCCAATACCTTGCTTTTACCAGTGTCAGCAAATGTGATGTGGCTTTTGTCTGATGGACACAACGTTGAATCCATCAGAAGACTTTGATCGCCAGTCATGTGATTAGTGCATCCACTGTCCATAATCCATTCTGAAGCACAAGGTGTCGTAGCCTATAGTGCAGTTTGGGGGATAGGCTTCACCAAGCGAGTTGTGAAGCAGAAACATTTAACGAGCAAGTGGAACATGGAAATTCAGGTCTTGGTTAGGATAGACAGGATGAGTATCAAGAAAATCTGGAATGGAATACATAGTAAGACTATTTAGGCATTTTATCTTGCGCCCAACAAGATTTTTAAGGTCTCCAGCATTAGCTTCGAATGCTTTTGATTTCCGACTGGAGACCTTCCCTGCAAAAGAGAGTTAAGTTTTCTTAACCACCCACATCTTCAGGGGTGGCTTAGAAGCAATGAGTATAAGTGCAGCATCTGAGAATTTTGGCTTCTGAGCCCTAGTAAATAGCCTTGCAGGGGGTGAATAATACTCATATGAATAAGCAGAAAAGTTCTTGGTTCTATGAACATAGCGGTTTAATGAAACACGCTCATATTCATTGGTCTGAGTATGATTTTCCTGCAAAACATTGACGTTAGGGTGACTCAGATGAGTCCTTGGTCTGTATGAAGCTTTTGGAATGTATGACGCCTTTGATAGGGGGTTTGTCTTCTTCACAGGTGGTGTCGTGATGACATTCACAGGAAGATTCTCAAGGCAACTCTTGGGTACCCATATCTTCTTCATAGGTGACCCATTCCTGCAGTTAGTACCAATATACCTGGCAAACACTTTGCCATTCTGATTCTTAAACAATTTATAGTTTGCATCAAAGGATTCATCAATGATAATAGGGTTAGCGCAAGTGAAACCAGATAAGGTGGATGGATCTGCTGGAGGTTCCTTTGCAGCAACCCAGGTAGTTTTGGGGTACTGCTCAGGCTTCCAGTACGACCCGTCAACATTCATTTTCCTCTCGAACCCAACACCCTCTTTTCTAGGGTTTCGGTTCAGAATCTGCTTTTTGAGGACATCACATAATGTCTGATTCCCTTTGAGGCTTTTGTACATCCCTATCTCAAGCAGTGTCTTCAACCTGGCATTCTCATCAGCAATAGTGGTGGTATCCTCAATAGAGGGGTTAGTTACCACATCAGCAGTTGAAGGTATTGCAACAGGAGTAGCAGTAGAACATTCAGCAATAAAGGCAGCATTATCACGCTCAATGCATATTAGACATGGTGGTTCAAATCCTTCCTGAGCGGGACTGATCTGTTGAGTGCGAAGTGACTCGTTCTCTTTTTGAAGATCTTCATGATCCGATTTCAATTTCTCAAGTTCCCGCTTCCTTTAAAGATAATCATATGAAAGCTTTTCATGAGATGTTGAGAGGGTTTCATGACGACCTTCAAGTTCCTGGTACTTAACATGAAGATTTATTATGTCTTCAATTAAGGACTGAGTCTTAGTCATTTTCGTGTCCAACAGGTCATCGCTTTTGTCTAACAATTTTTGAATATGTTCCATGGCATTCTGTTGTTCCGTTGCAATTTTAGCAAGTTTTGTGTAGCTGGATTTGGAATCAACAGAGGTTACCTTGACACTACGAGCCATGAGGCAGTAGTTTTGATCTGATGTATCTGGTTCGGAGGTCATCGTTTTAATGGATTCTTTGAACTCACAAAACCATGGGTCTTGACGGGTTCGATGACCTTCATAGACATCAGAAATCCGGTCCCAAATAAGCTTCGCATTACTGAGATGCTTGACGCGCCTGAACTCGTCAATGGACAGACATGCACATATAATATCCTTAGCCGTGATATCCAGATGAGTGTACTTTCGAATGTCGTCAGCATTCACCATCTTGCATAAATTTGTGAGACCAATTTCTGTGATAGACCATAGTTCACTGTTCATGGCGAGAAGGCGCTTCTTCATCATTGCTTTCCATTTGGGGTAATCTCGTCCATTGAAGACAGGACACGCAGCGGAGACCTTGATTATCCCTGCAGTCGACATAGCTAAAACTCCAGGTGGTTAAAGCGAATTACACAGAACAAGGGAGTACCTTGCTCTGATACCAATTGAAAGTGCTAGTTATCGACTAGAGGGGGGGGTGAATAGGCGATTTTTATAAAAGTCTTCAAAAAATGGGAGTTTCGAAGACAAACAGGAGAAACAACACTATTCGAATGCAGCGGAAGGTAGACTACACTAGACAAGCCATAGTCAAGTATTCAATGAAGTGAAAGCACGAAGACTATTAGCAGCTAGGTAGTAAGGATCAGGGTGGAAGATAGTATGAAGCCAATCAGGACAAGTAGTCAAACTGTGAAGTCAAACAGATTATGCAATCAGGCAAAGACTTCACAAAGACAAACGATAAGTAAAGAGAAGTGAGAGATAGAACCAGTAGCTTCAGGGAGACAGTGGTTTGTTCGACCAGTTCCAGTTGCCGTGACAACTGTATGTCTGGTTAGGGAGGCTGAGATTCAACTCAGAAGACCGCGCCTTCACCTTATTCCCCTTGAGCTAAGGACACCTAGTCCCCGCCCAATCACTCAGGTAAGTCTTCAAGGTAGACTTCCAAACCTTCACAGACTTCATTCACCGGCAATCCACAATGACTCTTGGATGCTCAGAACATGACGCCTAACCGGCTGGAGGATTCACAGTCCTCAAGTGTAACAAGTCTTTAGATCACGCGGACAGAAAGACTTCAGTGATGCCAAACACACTCTTGGCTCTGGGTTGTTTGGGCTTTATCCTCGCAAGGATTCTCTCTCAAAAGCTTCGGAGGTGGGTTGCTCTCAAACGACAAAAGTCGTATCTAACTTTGAGCAGCCACCAATTTATGGTGTAGGGGGTGGGCTATTTATAGCCACAGGGCAACCCGACCTCATTTGTCCGAAATGACCCCGGGTCACTAAGGAACTAACATGTGTCGCAACGGTTAGATTTCAAACACACGCGGCAACTTGACTTGGGCTACAAGTAAAGCTAACTTATCCGATTCTGGATAAGATTTTCTCTCATTGTCTTCGCTCCAAGACATAGGATTTGTCTGAGCATCACTTTAGTCACTCTGACTTTGTTCACTGGGACCCCACTTAATAGTGCGGTGGTTCCTATGACTCAACAAAGAAGAAAAGGAAACAACGAAACAACTAAGTCTTCGCGTTCCATAGTCTTCACTCAATGTCTTCTCATGTCATAGTCTTCATTGTGAATATCTTCACATACCACCATTGTCTTCAATGTCTTCACACATTTTTAGGGGTCATCTCCGGTAGGTAAACCGAATCAATGAGGGACTACTACCAGTGTTATCCTGCAATTCTCACAAACACATGAGTCCCTCAACCAGGTTTGTCGTCAATACTCCAAAACCAACTAGGGGTGGCACTAGATGCACTTACAATTTATTCAGTGGCGGCTTAAAAAGGGGCCTAATGGTATATGGCTAATTATAACAGGTTATCTAAGCCGCCATGTGTGCAGTTTGGTGTTTATCAAAAGAAAAATCTGTTGAGCGTTGCAATTAACTACAACTGGTGGTATGAGCCGCCATGACTAGGTGGATCTATCAAGATACAATTTTTTGCTAAGTGTCATACAAACAGGTTTCACAGATTGCAATTGTTATTTCGGATCAGTGGCAGTTCAGAAAAAGGAAATAAGTCAAGACCTAAAACCAGCACAAGGGAGTTCATAAGATCTAATGGGATCTCTTTTCAAGTAAAAAGGGCCCGCTGTTATTGAAGGAAAGGGAAAAACTCCTACCGTGCAAGTTTTATGCCATCTTCAGATCAAAAGGCGTTATGGTTGAAGAACTATGACAAACTACGAAGAACACGAGAGAGTTCAGGAACCCTAATGCAGATCTGGGGTACAGGAGAGTGAGTGCTTACAGATGCATGTCAACTGCGGAGGAGCGCCGCCGTTCTCTGGTTCGTTCAGGGTGATGCAGCGGCCAAGGGCGAGGACAATGGTGTGCTTCGTGGTGGTGGCGGAGCTCGAGTGGCAGACAGTCGCGAGAGGAGGAAGATGATGGAAAAGGGGAAGAATGAGAAGAGACCGGTCGTGGCTATTTATAAGGAAAGGCTAATAAGTGGGCGTGAAAAATGAGGAGGCCAAAACATGGTTATCCAACTACCTAGACGCCTCGATTTTCGGAACGGTTACTAAGATAAAGATTCGTTGAGATATGTTGGATAAAGTGTGAATTAATGACAGGTGACGTCATGGCGGGTTATCACAAATCCAGAAGATGATGTCATGGCGGGTTATAAACTCTGGCACAAATGAAGAACAGAAGATTTTTTCTAAGTGTTGAAGATTGACATGAACCAGTTCAAATCAATCTGGGGCCTAATGTTGGGGATATAACTATTAGGTATGACCCGCCCATGAGGGGCTGGGTTATACCTGTTGGAGATCGTTGCAGAAAATAATTTTTTTCCTACGCATCACCAAGATCAATCTATGGAGTAACTAGCAACGAGAGAGAGAGGAGTGCATCTTCATACCCTTGAAGACCGCGAGACGGAAGCGTTACAAGAACGCAGATGAGGGAGTCATACTCGAAGCGATTCAGATCGCGGTGGACTCCGATCTTAGTGCCGAACAACGGCACCTCCGCGTTCAACACACGTGCAGCCTGGTGACGTCTCCCGCGCCTTGATCCAGCAAGGAGGAGGCATAGGTTGAGAAAGAGAGCTCCAACAGCAGCACGATGGCGTGATGGTGATGGAGAGGCAGTACTCCGGCAGGGCTTCGCCAAGCTCTTACGGAGGAGGAGAGGTGTTGGGGAGGGGAGGGGCTGCGCCTTGGATGTGGTGCTGCAGCCCTCCCCTCGCCCCTCTATTTGCAGGAAGAGGGGGAAGGGGGGCGGCCCCCTCTAGATGAGATCTAGAGGGGGGGCGGCGGCCAAGGGGAGGGGGCTTGCCCCCCAAGCAAGGGGGGCGCCCCCTTTAGGGTTTCCCCCCCAACCCTAGGCGCATGGTCCCAAGGGTGGGGATGCGCCCAGCCCTCCAAGGGCTGGTTCTCTGCCCACTACGGCCCATGAGGCCCTCCGAGAGAGGTGGCCCCTCCCGGTGGACCCCCGGAACCCCTTCGGTGGCCCCGGTACAATACCGGTATGCCCCCAAACTTTTCCGGTGACCGTACGACAACTTCCCATATATAAATCTTCACCTTCGGACCATTCAGAAACTCCTCGTGACGTCCGGGATCTCATCCGGGACTCCAAACAACATTCGGTAATCACATACAATTCTTCCTAATAACCCTAGCGTCATCAAACCTTAAGTGTGTAGACCCTATGCGTTCGGGAATCACGCACACATGACCGAGACATCTCTCCGACCAATAACCAACAGCGGGATCTGGATACCCATGTTGGCTCCCACATGTTCCACGATGATCTCATCGGATGAACCACGATGTCGTGGATTCAAGTAATCCCGTATACAATTCCCTTTGTCAATTGGTACGTTACTTGCCCGAGATCCGATCGTCGGTATCCCAATACCTCGTTCAATCTCGTTACCGGCAAGTCACTTTACTCGTTACATAATGCATGATCCCGTGACTAACCACTTAGTCACAATGAGCTCATTATGATGATGCATTACCGAGTGGGCCCAGAGATACCTCTCTGTCATACGGAGTGACAAATTCCAGTATCGATTCGTGCCAACCCAACAGACACTTTCGGAGATACCTGTAGTGCACCTTTATAGTCACCCAGTTACGTTGTGACGTTTGGCACACCCAAAGCACTCCTATGGTATCCGGGAGTTACACAATCTCATGGTCTAAGGAACTGATACTTGACATTAGAAAAGCTTTAACAAACGAACTACACGATCTTGTGCTATGCTTAGGATTGGGTCTTGTCCATCACATCATTCTCCTAATGATGTGATCTCGTCATCAATGACATCCAATGCCCATAGTCAAGAAACCATGACCATCTGTTGATCAACGAGCTAGTCAACTAGAGGCTCACTAGGGACATGTTGTGGTCTATGTATTCACACATGTATCACTATTTCCGGTTAATACAATTATAGCATGAATAATAGACAATTATCATGAACAAGGAAATATAATAATAATCATTTTATTATTGCCTCTAGGGCATATTTCCAACAATACCTATGGCGATTCATCATATGAAGCCCACGAGGATATTTGAAGATGACGGTTTAGTTAAGGGCCCAAGGCCCAAAGGCGACTTAAGGCCTGTGAGGGTAAACCACCATATATGTATGACTTGTATTGTAAGGCATGAATAGATAGTAACCGAGCCAGACACTGTTTATGAGCCGGCCGGGACTCCGTGAGCCGCTGGGCATCAACCTGTATATATAAAGGGACGACCCGGCGGCGGTTCAGGATAAGAAACAATAGATCGAAAGCTAGGTCAAGCGGATTCGCTCCCTGGTAATCGAGACATAAGCAATACCACCTCAAACTGGATTAGGCCTTTACCTTCACCACAAGGGGCCAAACCAGTATAAACTCTCGTGTCCTTTGTCCCGTTTTAACCCCTTTAAGCTACCTAGTTGTGATGGCTCCATGACTAAGTCCTTTTGCTAGGACAACTGCCGAGACCTTTCCACGACAATGAGTGTTAGCAATCATAGAAGACTAAATGATGGTTGAGTATGTGGACTTGCCTAAAGGCTCCGATACATGACCCTTCCTGAAAAGATGATGAATTGTAGTTGCAAAGTTGACTAAGAACATAGTTTGTCGGTTTCCAATAGAGTTTATGCTTTATACTTCGATATTGTGATGAATTATCACTTGTTCATGAGAAGTCTATGATAAAAGTTATATGATAAAAGTTTTACATTAAAGTTTGTTGTTGTTATAATAAGTCACATGATGCTGTTATGTTCGTATTTTTTGTTTTTATCGACACCTCTCTCTCTAAGCATGTGGACATGTTTTTCGATTTCGGTTTTCGCTTGAGGACAAGCGAGGTCTAAGCTTGGGGGAGTTGATACGTCCATTTTGCATCATGTTTTCCTACTGTTATTTATGTTGCTTTATTGTATAATAATGCTTTTTGGAGTAATTCTAATGCCTTTTCCCTCATAATATGCAAGGTATGCACCAAGGGGGAGAATTCCGGCAGCTGGAAATCTGGACCTGAAAAAGCTACGTCAAGCTACCTATTCTGCACAACTCCAAATGAGCTTAAACTTCTCCAGGATTTTTTATGGAATATTTGATAAATATTGGAGCAAATAAGTACCAGAGGAGGGCCAACAGGTGGGCACAACTCACCTGGGTGCGCTAGGAGGCCCAGGCACGCCCTGGTCGGTGTTGCCCTCCTCGGCCCACCTCCGGTGCCCATCTTCTGGTATGTAAGTCATTTTAACCAAGAAAAAAAAAATCAAACGAGGACATTCGGGATGAAGCACCGCCGCCTCGAGGCGGAACTTGGGCAGGAGCACTTTTTCCCTCCGGCGGAGCAATTACGCTGAGGGAACTTCCCTCCCAGAGGGGGAAAATCATCATCATCATCATCACCAACAACTTTCCCATCTTGGGGAGGGCGATCTTCATCAAGATCTTCACAGGACAAACTCCTCTCAAACCCTAGTTCATCTCTTGTGTTCAATCTTTGTATCAAAACTATAGATTGGTGCTTGTGGGTGACTAGTAGTGTTGATTACATCTTGTAGTTGATTACTATATGGTTTATTTGGTGGAAGATTATATGTTCAGATCCATTATGCTATTTAATACCCCTCTTATCTTGAGCATGTTTATCATTTGTGAGTAGTTACTTTCATTCTTGAGGTCACGTAAGAAATCATGTTGCAAGTAATCATGTGAACTTGATATGTGTTCGGTATTTTGATGATATGTATGTTGCCATTCTCTTAGTGGTGTCATGTGAACGTCGACTACATAACACTTCACCATATTTGGGCCTAAGGGAATGCATTGTGGAGTAGTTATTAGATGGTGGATCGCGAGAGTGACAGAAGCTTAAACCCCAGTTTATGCGCTATTTCGGACCTATAGGATCCATAAGTTTAATGCTATGGTTAAAATTTATTATTAATACTTTTCTCGTAGTTGCAGATGCTTGGGAGAGGGTTAATCATAAGTAGGACGTTTGTTCAAGTAAGAACAACACCTAAGCACCGGTCCATCCCACATATCAAATTATCAAAGTACCGAACACGAATTAAACCAACATGATGAAAGTGACTAGATGAAATTCCCGTGTACCCTCAAGAACACTTAAGAAACTGTTTTGGCCTGTCCTTTGCCTCAAAAGGATTGGGCTACCTTGTTGCACTTTTGTTACTACTTTCATTACTTGTTCATTACAAATTATATTGCTATCAAACTACTCCGCTACTTACAATTTTAGCACTTGCAGACAATACCTTGCTGAAAACCACTTGTCATTTCCTTTTGCTCCTCGTTGGGTTCGACACTCTTACTTATCGAAAAGGCTACAATTGACCCCATATACTTGTGGTTCATCACCCCTCCAACCTCGAGGTGAGACCAGCCAAATCTCCATGTCAATATGAGTCCTATAAGATATTTTGAAATGTTTTTGTTCATATTTTCAACCATTGGAATGCAATGACCATCAAGTTTGAATGCTCATATGATGTAGATATAAACATGTATATCTTGTGTTGCTCAAACAGGATATGTGCTTGCCCAAGTGGTCGGCCATGTTTGCAGGTAACACCTCCGAGTGGCCTATGTTTTGCCGGAGTGTTGATTAATTTCCATTCCGACAAATTTCAGGCGCTTGATATGTCCTTTTTTAGCAAAGGTCATGCCGGACTTTTCCGTGAATTTTTGCATGACTTGTGCTAGAATATGTAGGAAATATTGAGTGGCCTGGATTTTCTAGGAAGTTAATTAAACGACATTTAGGGTTGACTTTAAGTCTATCGAGACTCCACCATATATGAGAGAAGAAGAATGCCGACTGTTCTCGTGGGGGCGGCTTCTCCTTCGTTCCCGTGTGCTAGACATTTTGGTTTAATGCACTCAGGGACGAAGAGAGGAGCGACCATCACCAACGGTCGAATATATACACCACATGAGCTGAGAATTTTTTAAAAAAAATACTCGATGGACCGATAGTCAACCAGTGATGAATAATAATGATCTAGTTTAGTTTTTGTAGTATATATATTGAATTCTAGAAGTTTAATCTTTCAATTATGAACCTAGAAAATGTCGTCGGAGGAGGAAGAAAGTCTCTCGGCGGAGTGCGACTGGTGCAGCGACGACCGGGGTCTATGCGACAGGCCTCACCTGGTAGAAGGTCGGCGCTTCAACATTAAGCTTCAGGAGACATTCGTTGTTGAAACGGTACGCAACGACAACAAGTGTTTTTTCAGAATTAAGCACGACTTCTGCTTCTTCAACATGTAATTTTCGTCTTTTACAATTCGACTATAGCTTATCCCGTGCCATGCAAGACGCTATGTCTTGGAGAGGATGGATTTTGAAGATCATGAAAGTATGGAAACAAAGATAGTTCAGCTAAGGACCCATCATGGATATGATTTTGCTATAAATTTATACAATTCTGAGAGCGTATCCCATTTTGGTTGCCCGAATTGGGAAGCACTTTGCAAGACGTATGATTTTCATGGGGGTATGCTTGTCACCATGGATCTTGGATCCTGACATCGATGAAGACAATGTGGACATTTGGGTCCTTGTTGATACGCTTCCAATTCTACCACTATGTGAGTTTCTCAAACATAGTTATTAAGTAATTTATATTGTTTATTTCAAAATAGTTGACAACTTATTTCCATTGATAGCTTATTTTCATTCTTCAAATAATGTGCGGAAGATGGTAGACAGAACCTACTACCAATGGCGCAGAATTAACTTATCAGGAGAAAAATCATCTGATCTCATTTATTAATGATCTTGAAAATTACAATATCTATTATGAAACTCCTGCACATTATGGTCAATACGTGCTAGTGCACGTGTTGAACTATGGTAACATCCATGGAGATGGCATGGTAAGATTTTTTACTATTACAACATCCATGCATCTTTTGCATAAATTCTTCTAAAACTAAACTACATTGCTAACTATGAAGTTATTACTATGTTTTTCAACAGAAAATCCCGAAGGATTGTGTGCCTCATCTGATGTTTCCGAAAGGTCACCTTGATGTTATGAGCTTACGGCCAGGTCATCCAACGCATCACCGCTGTCCATACCAGATTTCTAAAACCGATGAAGGAATGACAATCAAAGATTGAAAAAAAATGTATGGTCAGTCATAGGGAGCTACTTGGAAGCAACCTTGCGCGAAGGCCAAAAATTGGAGACATGATAATCTCCATTCTCCATAATGGAGAGTCAGAGCCTATCTTGTTTTATGCTATTTTACCTAAGAGAGGGTAGTAGGTCCTATGAGAGAGGAGTAGGTTCTATGTTATATGTGTTATTATGTGCTACAATGTTTTAGAGTTCATGATGATGATGAGGAGGAGTTGTGATTATGACTAGTGACCAACTTGCTATATGATGTCTCATTGACGAAAATGATGATCATGAGGAGTTGTTATATGACAATGATGTATTATGATGATAAGTTGTTAATGATATGATGATGATGATTTATTATATCACTGGGTGAAAGAACCACAGATTAGTTTCAATTGGATGGATCCATCCACTTGAAACCAATCCACGGTTCTTTCACCCAGTGATGTAATAACTCATTATGATGTAAAAAACAATCTAAATTGCTACTATATGAAAACTTGTATAATGGTGTATGAATACGACATAAAATGAAAAATAAATAGAATACGCAATAGTAGTAGTAGCACGGGCATAGAGGTGCGCTGCTAGTATTTACCAGTAGAGCATCCTACGAAATGCGCTGCTACTAAGTGCGTATAGCAGTTCGTGTCTAGACCAACACTACTGCTAAGCTTTAGCTGTAGCGCCGTATCAGTAGCGCAGCACCCCGCGCTACTGATAGGCCAAAAACCAGCGCTACTGCTAGGATTTTCCCTATTAGTGACATCTACGGGGGAGTATATTTCATCATCGAGCCAAGTAACGCAAATTCACTCTTATTCAATCTGCTTTTCACTTATCTATCTTCACTTTGATGATTATCTGTTTTGTCAACAACCGTCCAAAAAGGGGGAGATTATTGGTGCAATGATAGGCCACTTATGTTTTTGGAGTTTGTTGACATAAACAATATGGGACTTATGTGTTTGCTAGTGCACACAGAGTAACAGGTCCTTGAGATCATGAGGAGTTTGATGAAAACGATGAGGATGATCTCCCTGCACTGCAGTGAAGGTTATCACCGAAGATTATGATGACAAGAGTTACCCCTCGAAATTGCTGAAGTGAAGCAATTGGTTCGGCTCATGTCCGAAGGAAATGACTGCGTTTGAGGAGATTAAAGACAAAGTGAAGACGTAGCATTTATTCGTTGTTCTTCTTCCCTTTATCGAGTCATAGGACCACCGTACTATTAAGAGGGGTGTAGCGTTCGAAACTTTGATTCTCCGATGCTAAACCCAAATCCTATGAAAGTTGCGAGAGAAATCTCTTTGTGTTTCGAGCGAATACTTGCCAGCAAGAGACTGTGATCTTCTTTGTTGCGAGAGATTTGACTCGGACCGGGAGTTAGCACTACTTGTTCCTCAAGTAATGTTAACGTTGCTCCAAAAATCCGACCATTGCAAACGTGTTGATTGGCCATTGGCTAGACCGAGTGTCCAAAATGGTCATTTCCCATCTAGGAAGGCTGCGGCTATAAATAGCCACCCCGCGCCGGCTTTGTCCAATGGCTGCTCCATCTGATTCTGAGAAGATTGTTGAGAAACCCCCTCTCTGAGTGATTTGAGTTTAAAATCCATCGAGAGAAAAAACCTAGATCCGAAGAATTAGATAGTGGTTCAGCATCACTCGAATCTAAGTCCAGCACGATCTGCCTATTACTCTTGAGAGGTGCAAACTCTCTAGACGGTTAGGTGTCAATTTATTCAGAGACCAAGAGTGATTGTGGTTCTCGAAGAAGAAGTCTGTAAAGGTTTGGAGATCTCCTTCAAGTATCTACCACGTGTGATCGGCATTGATTGACGAACCAATTGTCGAGGAGAATAGGGTGAAGAGAGTTTATCTTCCATGTTAAGTCACAATCCCTCCAACCAGACATAGTCCTTGTACAGAAGGACAAACTGGTTGAACAAATACCATGTCACCATCGAGCATCACTGGTTACCTCTGTCACCCATGTTTACCTGTATTTTCATTCGTGCAATTTGTCTCAATGCATGACTTAGTTCTTTTCAGTACTTAGTTTTAGCTCGCTGTAGTTTGTTTTTCATTCGCTCCGCTGCTGGGTTCCGAGGGTTTTGAGTTTTCCAAAGAAAATTTAAAACTCCCATTCACCCCCCTCTGGTAGACATACTTCGTTCCTACAGTTTCACAAATTACCCAAACGACAGTACAATACCAAGGAGTGTGCTCGAAGGGAATTTTTCCCATTTTACCCCTACTTAAGAGGATGTTGTTAATTATTATCCTCAATTCCTATGGTTTTGCTCCCTCATTTTATGTAACTCTTGCCACACGTGGAGTATGCCAGGACGAATGGGTGGGGGCATGTGGCCGAGAGAGTAGTGTGAGAAGCGGGTTCATATGATCGGTGAAGGGAAAATTGGGGTACTTTTTTCACATCACATACCCCGAAAGAAACACACTCCTGGCGCCCTTTTCTGGTTGAATTGCATGAAAAGTTCATGCCATTTTTTCAAATGAGAGGAATACATTTGAGCTAGTTGTTGAACAAATCAATAAAAATAAATCATCTCTTTGAGGTTAGGTTGTTAAAATGAAACCATCCAGGACTAGTACCATGGAGTTTGTGCACCCGCGCGCCCAACCAATAGAGTGATATTTTGTTTTCTTGAGGCGAGGTTGTTACCCATGAATATATTTTTACCCTGAAATTTTAGGATCAAGATCAAGGCCTCCATTTGTTCAAAGAAAAAATAGAGGAAACATATAGGAATAGAAAAATCTCATATAGTGAAACCATTCAAGCCTTTGGTTCAAACGAATGTAATAAAGAAAACACAAAGATAATTTTCTTTTGGTGCCAATTTTAACAAAAAAATGCAAGAATTTTACAATATACTTGGAACTCCTTTCAAATTCCTACATACAAAGAAGAACTAAGATTCTTAGTGGCAGAATAACATGCTAATTATACCTTCCCATGTGGTCTGACTTTGATTTAACTCCGTTTATTCGGATTCCTGCATTTTTCTATGCATGTGAACCAAACACGACTACAACATTCCTTTTTTAGAAAGTATGCTTGCATTCAAATACGGAAATAATACAAAGTTCTTGACCCATACAAGCATACCCTAACGCACACACAAAAAATCCAAAAAACAAAGAGCAACCTAAAATAACCAGTAAAACACGAAGATCTCCGGAGCTCTGCATCATCATCCCTAAAACTTGCGAGAAAACTCCTGCAACACAATAATATGCTAATTAGACCCCAAGCATCTCATTATCTTCAACCACAACATAAACGCAAGCAGGTCTATCTTCAACAACAACATAATCGCCACCATGCTTCTCCTCCTTTTTTCACCCCAATGCCAAAAAGACAAGGACACACATGTGCATCCAACACACCTGCACCAGCCTTCGCCATTTGTGGCTTTGAGTACCGCTTTATGCACCCCTTTCAGATGAAAGAGAACTAGGATCGGGTTCAGGCGCCGTGGCAGGGCCAACCGCCCGGGCAAAACAGGACATCTCTCTAGCAACAACACAAAGAAAGAGGAAGAGCAGCGGCAGAAATCACACTGATGTGGAGGAAGAAGAATCTCAGTCTCCGCACAACCACCACCCATCTGAGGACCAAACCGGCCAGCGCCGGTCGACCCACAGACGCCATAGCCCACGGCCTCGACGAGATTCGAGGATCCCCACCCCGCTAGCTCCTAGACGAAGACAAGAGCCCCACCTAACCGTGAATGGGGGTCGAGGAAACTTATTCAGACGTGACGCCGTCCAATGGCCTCGACAACGTCTCCCTCAACCCTAATCCTACGAAGAACCCAACCGATGCACAGATCCGAGGTTCCCCCTCCCTCCCGCCGCCAAAGCGGCCGGCGAAGGGAGAGGGAACCAGTGGCTGCGCATTCCTATATTCTCTGATTCACTGTTTTACACGTGCATTCCTATCTAATTTCCGTGTTTTTCCCCTTCTTTTCTGCGTTTTTAGAATCGTGTAAAAATTACAAACACGGCTCCCTCAACTCCGCGAGTGTATGTTCATCTGTGGTGGTGTACACGGGCCCATCTGCAGTTTTTATGGGGGTAATAAAACAAATTTAATGCCCTCGCCCATCTGGAGATGTGCCTGGCTAACCTCGGTAGCCACCTTGCATTTGGAATTGCGCTTTACTAAATCCCAATTCTAATCCCCGTTTACACTCGTGCCGTGTTCTTCCCATAAACCTTCTCTCCTTCCTCCTCACCGTCTCCCCCAGATTTGCCTCCCCAGATTCCGTCCCGCTTCGCCTCGCCGGCCGCCGCCGCCGCCCGCGCGCAGCCCTCCCACCGGGGCACGCCCGCCGGCTTTCAATTGGAGGAATTCGGATCTCCTCCTCCTCCTCTGCTGGGCTTGCTTGGAGCGGAGATCCGCCGGGACCTCAGTTTTCGGTAAGGAAACCCTGCCCTCCTCGCATTGCTAGTCGTCTTCTTAGTCTTCCCTTCGCTCCGAGCAAGACCGGCGGTCATGAGACCTGGGCGAGATGCGCTGACGACCGGCAGGGTATCACGCCCGTCCAGTCGACGGGACCCAAAAATGGTGAACTATGGCGGAGGCTGGAGTAAACTATGGCGGAGGCTCATAGCGATGCCGACGCGCAAGTCGTATTTCTCACATGGGTATAGGGGGGAAGGCTAGTTGAACCCTGTATGCATCTTTAGATTCCGTAGAGCTGCTACTACTAGCCTACTAGGCAGCAAGTTCCATTTCGAGTAACGTTTGTTGTGGAATGTGATGCTCTGGTTGGGACTAACTTCTCAGTGTCCCCAATTTATCCCTTGTGTGAGGATGTCATCCTTCTTATTTGTCAGGACACTATTGCCTCACTGTAAGATCATTGGCAAAGCTATAGCACCGTTAAAATGCCGTTTATTCTGCTGGCTGCCCTGCAGCACCGTCGTTTGACTGTTGTATACGACGTCACCAAGCCTGGGACTGCTGAACACCTTTTCAAGATATGCTCGTGGTCTCGGCTTGTCATCTCTGGCTTGTCGTGTTGCGCTGGGCCTGGCATGGGTGCATATATTGCGATTACTTGTGTTATGCACCTTGTCATTCTGATGCCAGTCCATAGCCTTGTACAGATGTCTGTTTCCATTTTTTATAGCTAGATTGCGCCAAGTGTAGAGGAGAAGGCTAGTTGAACCCTGTATGCATCTTAGATTCCGTAGAGCTGCTACTACTATGCAGGAAGCTCCATTTCGAGTAACGTTTGTCGTGGAATGTGATGCTCTGGTTGGGACTAACTTCTCAGTGTCCCCAATTGATCCCTTGTGTGAGGATGTCATCCTTATTTATCAGGACACTATTGCCTCACTGTAAGATCATTGGCAAAGCTATAGCTCCATTAAAATGCCGTTTATTCCGCTGGCTGCCCTGCAGCACCATTGTTTGATGTTGTATGCAACGACACCGAGCCTGGGACTGCTGAACACCTTTTCACGATATGCTCGTGGTCTCGGCTTGGCATCTCTGGCTTGTCGTGTTGCGCTGGGCCTGGCATGGGTGCATATATTGCGATTAATTGTGTTATGCACCTTGGCATTCTGATGCCAGTCCATAGCCCTGAACTGCTGTCTGCTTCCTTTTTTTAATAGCTAGCTTGCGCCAACTGTATTAAATATATGTCTTAGTAATAGGTGTATGACTAATAACTGAGCATGTTGCATACAGACAGCGTGAAAGGGGAAAATTTCTATTTATTCTTAACACTGTATTGACAGAGCATTTCCTTCTTGTTACTACCAAATATGTTAAATAGTTTCAGCAAATACTCATCATGATGTCCCATTCATCTTTCCAATTAACATATTCTTTTATGGTAAAGGATTCGGTTGGATGTGATACTCCAGTTCTGACAATGGATAATTCAGACAAGAAGTCGGTATGCTCCATTCCTAGAAGATCATCAGAACGGAGGAAACAGTCCTCTTCTGAGTTGGTTTCTTCAGCTAAAAGGCCAACTCGCCACAATACCTCCAGCAGTTATAAGCCAGATCATTGTTCTCCTCCCAAGAGAACAGTAAGAACAGTCAGGAATGTTAATCTGGCAAAATATATAAAGAACAAGTATTATCGAAGTCCTCTGAGCAAGCGGCAGTCTTCAAATGTTGCTACTGGAAAAAGTGCAACAGGACCAGTCAGGAGGAGGAACCGGAAACGGAGAAGGCACAATACTGATTGTGATGAGGCAACTCGCATGGAAAGAAGGGCGAGATATTTGCTGGTCAAAATAAAATCTGAGCAGAATTTAATAGATGCATACTCTGGAGATGGCTGGAATGGGCACAGGTGTGCACCACTCTCTCTCTCTCTCTCTCTCTCTCTCTACTGTCTATTGCTGGTAAAGGAAAATCTTAAATCCATATAATCTTACATGCAGTAAAAAAGAAAAAGGGTACCTGTAAATATCTTCAATTCTAGCATGAACAAATGTAAAGTATGACACAGTTTTAGCCTACTACAGTTTGTTTAGAACAATTATGCGCATGAATTTATATATGAGGTTTGTAAATATTTTACGCTTTTAAGTCATATGAAAATCCATGTAGTTTTAACCACTTGCTGTTTGTTTCTTATATAGGAGGATCACAATCCGTCCTAAGTTCATTGGTAGTGGCCATTGATGACTGATCTATTAAAAGTAATTATTTGTGGGAAGTACCCATTGGACTTGGTTAGTTGGACAACATGACGTCCGTGTCCCATTTCTTGAGATAATAGAAGTATAGTCGAGTAGCTTTTGTCACTAAGTAGTGTAAGCTAAGTCTGATTTGCCTTTCAATTGTCATGGTAGAATCATGCAAACAGTTCATATTATTGTTCGTTAAGCTATGTTGCACACTTTACTCGTGCTGCATATGACCCCCCTTACTCTTTTTGCTCTTCTGCTTTGAAGTTTCTTACAGTAAAATAAGAGTGCTAGTTATATTAATTGAAGGTGTGCTTTTCCAAACAGCCGAGAGAAATTAAAGCCAGAGAAGGAGCTACAGCGTGCTAAGAGACAGATCATTAAATGCAAAATTGCTATCCGTGATATTATCCATCAACTTGATTTGTATAGTTCTAGTGGGAGCATGGAAGATTCCGTGATGCCTCCAGATGAGTCTGTTAAGTCTGTTAACCCTGATAATGTATGTATATCATCAAATCAGTCAATACTCCCTACTTCCACATGATTATGTAACTGATGGATTATCAATATTCTCTTTGCTAGACTATATGTTCAAGATGCAAGTCTCCTGAATCAGTTCCCAACAATAAATTTATCTTCTGTGAAGGGGCCTGCAAAATGGCGTACCATGAGAAATGTTCAGAACCTCCTCTAGACAGAAGTGGGTAAATTTTTCTCGGTTTTCTTTTCAAACTACTAGGCTGCACATATTTTTGTAACATGCTTATTTGCATCCTTGATTGGTGTAAAGCTTCGCAATTTCACTTTGATCACCTAAACAACACTTCTTCTGTTTCTTATTTTGTCTCTGTGTTTCTTGTGGAAATACAGTAGCAAATGGAATTAAAAGATATCTGTAGTTCTGCACTAATGCAAATTACGCAACTATGTTTTCCAGTACTAAATGATCTCAATTTCATCTTTATTAAATAAGTTTCCAGATTTAGTTGTGGTTGTTTTATTTAAAAAAAATTATCTCCTAGTTTCTTACTCCCTAGCATATCATCATTGCCTACATTATTAACAATTTTCATGTCATGTTGGTGTTCATAGTTTTATCCATTCAATCCTTTCCTTGTGTGTTGTATCCATTGGACTGATGTAACCATTAGGTAACATCAAATAACTCTGGAAGGTGAGCTCAAATGCTGGAAAACAAATGAACTGTGGAGTCATGCAATACGCAAAAGCTGTTCAATATTTTTGCATGAGGAAATTGTTTAAGAATAATAATCTTAATATTACTCACCTTTAAATGAAATCAAAGGATGAAATCGAGTAATACTTACCAGGTTAATCTAATTTGCAATAACACACACTCATGCTGTACCTTCCATTCTGACAATTATATATACATTCTTGTTGCCTCCTGTGGTTGTTTACTCCGTATCGAGATGTATTTTTATATTTGTTAATATGGCTTTGTAGATGTTGTAGTCCTAATTAGTTTATGTTTTATAATGTACCTGTCTCTGTATTGTGCAATCTCTCAGGTCTTCCTACTGGTGGTCCTGGATGGCTTTGTAAATTCTGTTTGTGCAAGATGAAAATTTTAGAAGCTGTAAATGCACATTTGGGAACTAGCCTTACAGTGATGTGTCCCTCTAAAGTAAGTCCCCCTCCCCCTCCTTAATTTTTTGTGCATCCATTTCTTTTATCATTTTTACATTGAAGGATGTTATCCTATTCAGACACTGTTGACACTAGCTTTCTATAGGATATTTTTAAGGAAGCAACTAAAGAGGTGGACTCTGAGGATGGACTAGGAGAGGATTGGTTATCTGAGTATTCAGGTGATGAGGACTATGACCCTGAAGAAAATGACTTCACAAGCAGCAGCCTGGATAGTGGTGAAGAAAGTATATCTGATCAGTCCAATTGTTCAGGAAGTCCGCTTTATTCTCCAAACGATGATATTCCAGGCTTTATATCAGCAGATTTCACTGATGCGGAAGGATTCTACCACACCAATTCAAATTTAGGAATTGATTCTGGGGATGATGATGTTGCCGAGATGCTTACCTACCAAAGGCCAAAGAGAGAGGTTGATTATAAAAGACTTAATGAGGTGTATTTTGCTAAGCAGAACATTTTTTTATACTTGCAATTCAAGGAACTGCATTTTGAATTAGCCATGTGTCGTGTTTTATTTGCACCTTGAGTAAGTTATTCATCAGCATTACATTGTTTCAACAGGTTGGGGCTTTAACTGCTTTCCACCCTTCACAGGAAATGTTTGGAAAGCTGACTGAGAATGAAAAGCAGAGTGAAGATGAAGATTGGGGTACTAATAATAGGAGAAAGAAAAGAAGAGTGCATTCAGCTGGTGTTGGAGTTAAGTCTGCCGAGGGTTTGTCAGATGTAAAATCAAATGAGAAAGCCCAACCGCAGAGGAGAAAACTCTTCAGAATTCCACCTGAGGCAGTTCAGGTAAACAGTGATAATAATTACACCCCCCCCCCTGCGCGCGCGCGTGATAAATGGCTGGAGCTTTGCCTTTTAATTAAGGTACGAACACCTCAAATTTGGGGTAAAACGGTAAAAAGAACCCGTGCATGGTGTGAACTACTCCCAAAAGGAGAAACAACAGACAACAATAGCCACCACATTCTGATCAAGACATCATTGGCCGTCGTATAGGTGAAACTTCTCCCTCCACATGGCGACACACAGCAAACTGTCTAATTGTCCACATACGCGCGCCCAAGTTCCTATCCATTGCCCTTGCTGTGGAGGGACGGGATGGAGTGCAGCCTCATCTTCAGGAGGTGGGCTTGAGGGAGGTGGTTCCGCTGCCTCGAGCACAACCACAATGTGAGCTCGTGTCGCACAAGGGCACAAAGTGGGATCCAATCTGTTACCAGTTGCCTCCGCAATCTCGTGCACCTCCCTCGAGCGCACCTCTTGTGCTGCGCTCCCTTTTGTCCCTCCGCAGAAGGGTGGTTAGACTGCGCCGCTATATGTGTGCCGGAGAAGGGGAGATGCTTGCCTATATGATCACTGATGGTGTCTGACGGATTTTTTACTGGTCTACCCCAAAACTGGTATTTTTATCAAATTGTTTTATTCTTAATTAAATAATTAATAGTCAGAAAAAAAACCTGAACAAAAGTTTATACTGATTTTTTAACATTGGTAGAGGCCGCCGAAATTGTAAAGAAATTAGAATGCAGTTCATGCTGTAGCATGTAAAGCTTTTCATTCAAAACTTTGACCAACTCTAGCCTACACCAAAATTAGTAGAGTTAACAGTCTTGCAGTTTAAAGTATATTTTGTTCTGCTGCCATAGATGGTCTGAATTTTTGGTTGAAGTTTTCCATGTCCACATGTATAGCATGAACTACATCCATCGGAAGAAAAATCATAAATCTCAAAAACTTTGGGGTGCCTCTACTGACAACGTGTGCACACACACATTTTCATATAATCTTCATTCTTACTGATGACTATAATGAGATTCCTCATTGGGTTTATTGTGCCTGTAACTGTGGATATGTGTTCTTCACATCAGGTTCAGTCTTGCTTACCGCATTCTAATATCCTCTTCATGTTGCTAAACTAGGTACTACGCAAATCTTTTGCTGAAAGTGAGCTTCCAGCCCGGGAGGTGAAAGAGAGTCTCTCAACAGAATTGGGTATTTCTTTTGAAAAGGTGACTAATGTTGGATTGAATAAATTTCACAGCTGTGTATTACTCTTTACAGCTTACTGAGACATGCTTATTGACATGTGTATCTCATTCTGCTAGTCAATCACCTACACATGCTTATTGACATGCGTATCTCATTCTGCTAGTCAATCACCCTTTGACACTGACTGGGCCATACATCACATCTTCTTTAAAAAAGAAATATACTCTTTCGTCAGATTCATAGTATAGTTGGTCACTCTTTCGTCCCTTATAAAATATCATAAACGTAGCATATTTGAAGTAGAGAAGTATAACCTGAAAAAAGAGTCACTAACCAATGTCTGATCCATTTACAGATTGACAAGTGGTTCAAAAATACAAGGTGTGCTGCTCTCAGAGATCGGAAGGCATGCATTTCTATCTCATAATTATTCATACTCGTATTTTTGTTGAGTCTTTAACATGTGCTTGCATTCTCACGTGGTCTCCCGTGTTCAATTCTGGATATTGCTTACTTTTCTTATTTCCGTTTGCTATATTGCAAACATTCAGCTGTCACCTAAATGGAAAGTACTAAACAGAGATTTTATTTTTCAATTTTCGACCCTGAACTATGGCAACAGTTCAGGGTTGGTACTGTATAACTGTCTGAAATGCAACCAAACAGTCCACTCTTCCCTCTCAAGTAATTTTGACTTTGATGACGACCTCAATGCCATGTTGCTGCCATGCCATCAGATACCATTCTTTTTCTTTGTTTCAGCCAATTTTTTCTGTGAAAAATTTCTATTAAGATGATAGTTTCTTTAGATTGTTTTTTGGGTGTTTTTGACAGTGACATCCATGTCATCCAAAACTCCTTGTGAAACCAGCCAAAGTCGAAAAGTGGACTATTTCAGTAGTTTGAGGTTACAATTCAAACGGTTTTAGAGTTCAAGGTGGAAAAGTGAACTTCCAAGGGTGTTAGGCTTAAAAAGTTGACTTTTTGAAGGTTTCATTCCATACTTGAATCTTTGATTTCTATAACTGCACAAATGTCAAATTATCACTTTGGATGGATTTAGCTACAGAAGTACATATGGTATAGACTGAACTATCTTTCAAGTACTGCGCTCCTTCACCACAGCTTATGTTTCAATTCCATTCCATGTGTAGAACTTTAAGAATAAACTACACCAGTTTCGGTTTTTTCTTTAGGTGTATGTTGTGGTCAAATATTTTCAACATACAGTTTGCATAACACTAGTGCTGTCTGCAGGCTGAAGGAAATAGTCGTGTTGCTGGTCCCAGCAAAAGATCGAGACGGAGTGCAGGGAAATCTGGAAGTTCAGTCAAGATTGATTCAGTGGACAATTCATATCTTATTCCCGCGTCTGAAATCATCAGTGTACCTACACATCCACAAGGGATTCCTGAGAGGAAGCCCGAATCAACTAGTAGAACTGTGAGGAGGCTGGTACATGATAAAGGAGCTCCCTTGTGTCCGCCCGCCGAAGTCAAGGTACAAAGACAAGTATGATTGTTTATCTTGGGTAATTTGCAGATCTAATATGAACTAATAATGACCTCCATCTGGAATAATATACTCTGATTAGATTTGTTCAACTGAGTGTACTCCTAACGTGTTTGCAGGAGAGTACATCACCTACAACCAAGCCTGGCTTGAATCCTAGCCATGTAGCAGATCGCATCATCAACACCGAGCATAGAGCTGCTTCTCGGGAGGCTCCAGTGGCCTTCTCGGATGACCCTTTCTTCGATGCAATCCTATCATATCCCACCATCAACACCAATGACAGAGCTGTTTCTCGGGAGGATCCGTTGGCCTTCTCGGACGATCCTTTCCTGGATGTGATGCTAGCAAACCGCGACATCTATACTGAGGAGAGAGCTGTTTCTCATGAGGACGTGAAGCGGCCTTCTGGTGACCAGCCTTTCCTGGATGTGATCCAGAACGTGTGCGGGCTCGAGCATAGGCTGCAGAGACTGAAGGGGGACATGCTATCATCAGGAGCAGCACCAGGCGGCGCTGGAACCGCGGAGCGTGACTTGCAGAACCAACTGGTGGTTCTCGTACCAACTGCCGAGCTGAAGGACAAATCACAGCCTAGCATCTGAAATTCCAAGTGCAGATGCAATACTCCATTTGCGTGTTGTCGATAGGAGTTATTAAAACATATAGAAGAAATAGTGTAGAGAAGGAGAAGAAAAGGAAACTAGTGGCTCTAGTCTAGGGTTCTAGCGGACAAGGGGCCTCAACAGTGGTCGTTACCGTGTGTCACATTAAAGTGCGTCTTCGGTGTTACTAGTATACAAGGGCAGTTGTTACTGGTCTTAATGGGTTGGAGTTATATACCGTTTGGGGTTCAAAATGTTTTGGATTAGAACCATGTCGATGTGCAAACTTTTGGTAACCTCAATTCTCTTTTTTTTTTTCCATTTCATTTTTTTTAGAAAGCTCAGTTTTACCTGCAAGTGAAAATCCGTAGATTCAGTTACCGTTATTGCTACTGAGCGATGATATTGCTAGGCAATTCATCTCTTCACTCTCTTCTAGCGCAGTGGGTTTTTTAATAGTGCTCGAGGGTTCACGTCCTCTTTTTAGTGCCGTTTTTTGTTCATGGGAAGTAACGGTGAACTCAAGACAGTTCCAGCTGACCAGCTCCCAAGCCTTCGGACGTATGCTGCTCATTGCACTCTGACCCCCCGTCGTTGCTGTTGATAGTGTCGCTGCAAACGGCGCCGGCCCTTGAACAAATTTTGGCCACAATCACGCAAAGCGGCAATGACTGAGGCGCCGTGGCTCTCCGTCAGGAAGATCGATCTCCAATATCTCGTGGATAAGGCCACGGCCCGCGGGGAAGCTCACGGCTTTAGTTCTTCATGTGAGCACCATCTGTGCTTCCGAGAAGATTGAGCGGGTCTTCCTCTTACAGGAAGATGTTATAGAGGGCCTTCCTATAAGATGATGCTGTTCTACTATGTGTGCCTTTTAACTACACAGGCTTGTTTTGTTGTTACTTTGCATGCCTCTGATGAGTCCTCGTCTTCTTTCCAATTCCATTATTCTTCGGTGACGCGTTTACTCTCCCTGTCAGGACTTCTCCTCATTGTGAAACTCAATTTTTTTTTATGGAAAGCACCACCAGTATTCTCATGCACATCAACTTTGTGGAGACTTCAGTTCAAATGCATTTGACTTGTAGGAAAAAGATGACATTAAACGATGACATAAAGTTCAGAGGGTTGGGAAGACCGCCCTCTGACACCTGCTGCTTCCATTGGAAATCAATAACAACATTCAACCAGCATCCATGGTGTTTCATACACTCATCCAGAACATAGAAAAGAGAAGCTGAACCAACAAACGTTGGATGCAGCCACTTACAGCCTCGGCAGTGTTCGACAGAACAAAAGACATAATCAAATCCAGCAAGCAGATGAACTACTTCGGTTGGTCACGAGCTAAGATGCAGCAGCCTGGTGAAGAAGAGCTTAATTAGCAGACCACTTCCTTGGACGGCGACGACGACGACTCGGCGATCACCGCCAGCTTTTCGTCATCCAAACCATATGTCCTGTCTCCACACTGAGGCAGCCTCGGCTCCAGCGTCTGCCAGCTACAATATATATACATTCCTCTCAGCTCATTACAGATAGGCGAAAGCACATAGCTCTTTTGCAGAACTGAAGGAGACTTACCGTGCTTGCGAGGGTTTCCGACAGCCGGTTGATTTCTTCGGGGATATCTGAATCTGTGTTCTTGCCTGCCAAGTGTGTTTTAGCAGTGAAGCACTCGACCTTTGGCTTAGCATGGGCACCCCTATGACGTAAACTCAAGTTTAGTGATAATCCAGTTGATGGCTGCTAACAAAAGAACGACAAAATGCGGTGTGTTGGAGGCAGCAGCACTGACCTGCCCGGAGCATCGTTCTCACTCAACATCGGCAAGATTTCTGTTTCTGAAAATAGGAGGCTGTGATGACTCACACCTGCTATTCCTTGCTTCTCCAGAAACTGGATGTGCTCCCGCAACGACTCGTCCCTGGAAGATATAGTACAGGCAAACAGATTAACTTTTTTTTTTTGCCGGGTGAAAGAGAGTTTTATTCCATAAAAGCAGGGTTACAATCTTGAGCCAGCTGCTCCTCACAACACGGAGGACTCGAACTCAACCATACCGCAGTACAACACTCGGTACGGCTATAATGTGCCAAAAGATGAGCTACCCTGTTTTGATCTCTACTAATTTTCAGAGGAACTGTCAGGACCCCGACTCAATGCCACATCGATCTAGCATGTAACACCTCATATCACTTTGCGGCCTCACGCACGGTATTCCCACGGGTGTCGCCCTACCTTTATCCGGGACCGTTTGCGCCTTTTGGCACACGTATATGACAGTGTCGCTAGCATCTATATGATAAGGAGCCCGGGCTGACATGGCTAGTCGTAACCCAAAGTGGCACAAACTTACAGGGACAGGCATCCATGACCCAGCATCGAACGTGTCGGTCATCAGCGAGTGAATCCAGGCTGTAGTACTGGGCTAGCAGGACTCCGGTGAACCGGGCTGTAGCGGGCTAACAGGACTCCGGTATTCATCGCGTGACATTTCCCCGAAGGGACAGACACAGGAACGAAGAAGGACACATGCCGGCCAGCCTAAGTGTTCCGGAGCAGTAGCAAGCTACCATTGGAAACACTAGGAGACATTTCCCGGTAAGAGAGGCTACTAAGGATAAACAACTAGATAGTCAGATCCCACACATACCAAGCATTTCAATAACATACACACAATATGCTCGATATGTGCAAACACAACATGGCATCACAACATGACTCTATGACTCAAGTATTTATTCATTAGGCTCCGAGGAGCGAGATATTACAAACATAGGTCTCATGACCCAACATTCAGAGTATACAAGTCAAAGCACAAGCGGAAGCTATCATGTCTGAGTACAGACCACTATAAATGAAAAAGGCTGAGAAGCCTGACTATCTACCAGATACTGCCGAGGGCACAAGATCGTAGCTGAGGTAACAAGCTAAACGTCGAAGTCCAAGCGGAACTACTAGTGAGACTGAAGTCTCTCTGCAAAAACATAAAATAGGCAAACGTGAGTACAAATGTACCCAGCAAGACTTACATCAGAACTAACTACATATGCATCATTATCAACAAAGGGGTGGTGGGGTTTAACTGCAGCAAGCCAGCTTTGACTCGGTGGCTATCCTAAACTACGACTGCAAGCGACTCTTTTGAGGTGGCGCACACGAGTCCACATATTCACCATATCAATACACCACTATGGATCCGCTCCCGTCTCCCTACGAGAACGCCATCCATAGCACTCACGCTTATCTTGCGTATTTTAGAGTATCCACTTTCACTTGTCTATGAACTGATATAAGCAATCCAGAAGTCCTTTTTCGCGGACACGGCTATTCGAATAGATTAGGTTAACCCTGCAGGGGTGTACTTCTTCATACACGCTCTCACCACTTACCGTCGTTTACACGACATGTACTCGGCAACCTTCAAGCGGAAGCCCAACGTGGGTGTCGGCCACGACCTACCTAATCACCTAAGTCTCTAGTCCAGGTTTATCGCCTATTTGGGTTCCATCCATGAGGAGATCCGGCCGGAGTTTCGCTCACAGCCCCAAACGATGTGAACAGGGTTCCCGAGACACCAAACGGGCGCCCGGTACACCGTGCCACGTGCCTACCGCATCACAGCCCACCCCTACGGTCAGCGCTGCCCACGGCCTCCAGCATACTACAAACACCAGAAACTACTTGCAACTCCTGGACAGAGGAAGGGTGATCAAGAAGCCGAGAGGGTCCATTGGTTTCGGGCCCAATGCGTGGTAGTAGCTGAATCATGGATCACAAACACAGAACTCAGTTCCTGAGGACGGCTGCAATGAGACAACCCACCATGTACTCCTACATGGCCTCTCACCGCTACCTTTACCAAAACGTGTTCACACACTTAGCTCACACACAGTAGGACATGTTCACACGCCTCTGATTCATCCCCGATGAATCAGACCTGACTCAACTCTAAGCAGTAGCAGGCATGACAAACAAGCAAGAATGAGTAGGCACAACAGAGCTCAAACAACTCCTACCCATGCTAGTGGGTTTCATCTATTTACTGTGGAATGACAGGTCATGCAAAGGATAAAGGGGTTCAGCTACCGCAGCAAGTAACAGATGAATCGTTGTTGTCCTAATGCAGTAAAAGAGAGCAGGAGCGAGAGAGTGGGATTGTATCGGAATGAACAAGGGGGTTTTGCTTGCCTGGCACTTCTGAAGATAACATTGAGTCTTCATCAGTGTCAACGATCACAACGTCGGAATATCGTCTACCGGGAGGGAACAGATACCGGCAACAAAGAAGAACACAATCAATGCAATGCACAAAATGATGCATGCTATGACATGGCAATATGAATGTGTTTTGAGCTAATGCAACTAGCAACAGATTAAATGAAGTTGGTTTGAATACAAGATTCAAATTCAAACTCCATATGTGATTATTCAAATGCCATTTAATTGATTTGTGCTATACAGCAGCTATAAGTTGTTCTAACATGCATAAAAATGGTACAGATGGATTCCTTGAATTTTTCTGATAATTTTTCATATATAAATTATTTAATTTGGAGTTACGGTTGAATTACTATGAATTTTTGAAGTTTTGAACATTTTCTGGAATTTCCTGAATATTTAGAATTAAAATAATTCCAGAAAATGATTTAACTGCGTCAGCCTGACGCCAGCATGATGTCAGCGAGTCAACGGCCAGGTCCAGGTCAAACCTGACGTGCGGGGTCCACACGTCAGTGACACAGGAACTAATCCCGGTCAAACCCAGCGCTGACTGGGGTTTGACCAGGGGTGGGGCCTACTGTCAGTGGCTGTAGGTGGTTTAGTTAGTTGGATTAGCTCCTAATGACGGAGCCACGTCAGCTCCCGCCGAAGTTTCGCCGGCGACGACCATGGCCGACGACGGAGATGCAACGTGTGCTCGCTACGGAGCACCATTCGACGCGTGGTTTGCTCCTACGGGTAGCTGAAGATGCGCCGCATCCAACTGGGCGAGCGGCAGCGGCTGTGGTGGCCGGAGCTCGCCGGAAACGAGTTCGCGGCGGCGCCGGAGTTCGGGCGCCGATCGATTCGACGCTATGGTGCGCTACGGGAGAAACTGGTGGGTGCTGCGGGCTCCTGAGGTTGCGGTGAGCACGACGGTGGGCTCGGGAGCGAGCTGTGGTGGCTGTGGCCACGGCCACGCCATGGCCGGCGGCGAGAAGCTCTCGGCCGCGGTGGTAACGGCGGCTACGGAGGGAAATAGAGCACGGGGAGAGAGGGGTTCGGCAGAGGAGCTCACGGCGAGGTCGACGAGCAGCTCGGTGGGCTCGGGGAGGTGGCGGAGACGGCGAATCGACGAGCGGCATCCGGCGGTCGTGTGTGAAGAAGACGGCTCGATGACGGCGATGCAGGGCATCCGAGGTCGCTTGACTCGTCGGAGAGGATGAGGGCGAGGTAGCCGAGCTACTGGGCACGCCGAGGGTCGAGGGGGAGGCTCTGGGTGCGGCAACGGCGAGCGGCGGCGATGAGCTCCGCTCGGGCTGCGCGAGAGAGAGAGAGAGCAGAGGAGGGGGAAGGGGTCGAGAGAGAGAGAGTGCGAGGGGGTTCCAGGGGGTGGCGTGGAGCTGTGGGAGACGTCCAGGAGAGGAGGAGGCAGCCAGGCAGGGAGGAGGTGGCCGGGGCGCGTGGCCGCGCGCGCCACCGAGCAGCTTCGGGGCGAGGGGGAGGAAGACGACAGGGGGAGAAGCGGCGGTGGGCTGGGCCGGCTGGAGGAGCTGGGCCAGGTGGGCTGAGGTGAGCGCCAGGTAGTCCTCTGCTCTTTCTATTTTTGTTTTTATTTATCTATTTTGTTCTGTGTTGTTTTAGTTTAGTAATATACTAAACCATTTTATAAAATCCTGAAAATAGTTATGTGGCTAGAACTAAAATATACCAATCCACATAAAATGTTCCAGTAATTATTGGACATATATTATTTATATATCAAATATATATCCAATGCAAATAGCTATTTATTTAATTCAAAGGCCCAAAATAATTAACTCTGAGATACCAAAAATATTGTTTTGAGTTTTACCTCTTTGCAATATTTTCAGAGACTAAGAGGAACATTTCCTTGGACTTCTTTGAGGAGATTTTAATGTTGATCATTTTTAGAAGGTTTCTGAGGCTTTGAAAATTCCTCAATTCAAATTTCATTTGAATTAAAACATGATCCTCACATGAGGTCTAGCCTAGTGCATAACAGGACCAGGGATGTGACAACTCACCCCCACTAAACAAAAATCTCGTCCCGAGATTCAAGCGTAGGGTAAGGTGAAGGGGAAACGCAACTAGTATAATCTTCACGATCCAGGGTGCACTTCATAAGAGCGTTGATTCGATCACCATCATTGTCTCGAAGTCTTTCTCTAAGAACTCCAACTAACATGACAAGAAGAGGGAAGGAAAACTCTAGAAGAATTAATCTTCTCAAAGAACGAACAACTCAGGATTAACTCACGGAATGGGACATAGCAACATCTCTCGAGCTGAGAGACGAAGCACACCTCTAGAGGAATGGAGTGGAACAGATGACGAAGGTTCACTAGGTAGACAACGATTCCACACCTAAGAAGGTGGTGAACGGTTGTCAATGTAGCGAGGAGTTGAGTTGCCATGATACCTCAACGAGACATCCTGGAGGGGGGGGGGGTGATTCGTAGATATATCCCCTTAAGTGGCAAAAGAATTACCTTTGATTCAGAGATCATTGAAACTCTTTAAACCAGCCTAGGACAATTCTCGAGCGATCGTTTGGAGGGGGTCGGTAGAATGGCATACTCGGACTTGGATGATGTGGATTACCTTGTTGAAGACAACGTAATGGATGAATTTGCTTATCACCGGAAATGGAAGAGACCCATGGTAGAATGGCACATTGGCGGTGCAAGCTGGGAACAAAATGCAAATGCTGGGAATGATTCTGGTAACTGGGAAGAACCCAACAATAGAGAGTGAATTCACTGTTTGAGAAGGTCATAGCATTGCCGAGGGAACTGAGAGCATCCCAATTAGAGCCGATGATAACACGTAGCGCTTGTGCGTGCTCTCAAGAACTTGAGCATTTCCACAATCATCAAGGTTTTATCAACAACCGCGTCAAGGGTGCTGACAACACAACATACTACCATGATGAATAGCGATGGACGATGCAGATGCGAAGGAGGATAACACTTTCTCAGATTTCACCTTAGCGAGGCCAAGCAAATAAAATCTGGATGATCGACCGAGAGACATTTAGCACTCCGCTTCTAATGTTCTCCTTGATGTGCTAGCGTAATCCACCCATAGATATGGTTTGATATCTAGAACATCAAGTAAAAAGGTCAGACTTCGGAACACAGAAATCCATAGGGGCAACTAGGGAGTAATCCTACGAAATCCCTATGGGGAGGTGGCCAACTTCCTCAAACAAGATACTATAATAATAGGTCTACCGGATGGGTGTGTTGGCCACGACATCCACCTTGCCGGTTATTGAGAGACCAATATTATAATTCTTGGGAAATGTTCCAACCATCACATCTGCCTGAGATTCAGATCTGGTTGGTGTCAGGATATCCCAGACTCATCAAGTCTAGAAAGAAAAATGAAAGTTTGCAACACAAATCGACGAGATAATGTTTCGGGATTCTCGGGGAGTGAGCTACGATAGTAAGCTCCAAAACATGAGCTGGTTCTGCTACAAACATGCGAACACGTTGTCCCAGACAAGCATGGCCACGTAGCAGTCTTATAATTAAACACTACCGAGTTCAGGTGGAGAACCATCATCGAGGATATCGAAGTCTTCACGCAAGTCCATGGATTAGATCCCAAGCATAGACTTCTTTTCCTTGAACAAGTCAATCAGTGGCTTAGTGTGCTAGGGACACATATAGAATGAAGGTTGCAAGTCTCCAGACTACAGAATACTTCGCAAGTGTGCATGACTGATTTGGGATGATTCCAAAGGAAACAAAACAATCTTTCTCAAATTCACGGCGGCAACTTTCACCAAATGCACGTGTATAAGAGGAAGTCACTCCTTTCATCAAACAAATACTTCATGAGCTAGCATGAAGAAAATGCTTTCAAAAGTTTCCAACACTAGCTTAATGTTCAACAACATCATAGAGGAGATAAGGATGTTGCCAATGGGCTCAACAACAATTCATCTAGGTTTCCTTTTAAAAGGAATTCCATAGTTAAGTGAACACGGTGATAGCATTGGTCAGACCAAAGATGTAATGGTGTATGCTCGAGGGATCAACCACGAATAAGACAACATTACGAGCATCGTTGGTACTGATTTGATTTGACGATAGCCCACACTCAAATCAAAGGATTGATAAGACAATAGGTCCAGCAACTGATCACAAGGACCAATCGATGAAGATATCATCTTTCTTCAGCACACCCTACACAAGAATATCCCTTTGGAACGAACTAAGTCAGGCAAGCTTTTATCTTCCAACTCTCCAAGTTGTTGTCTAGCTTAACCAACTAGCTCAGGGATATCTAACACCGATTTTTGGAGAGAAGGTGGTTCACAAGAACCCAACTTGATCACGAGATCAACATAGCGGTCAGGCGACAACCTGGTGATACTTCCGAGAAGAAATTTGGAATATCATGAACCACTGGTATGTTACTAAGCTCGAGAACAATCTTACTTTTCAGGGCAAGACGATATGATCAAATAAGCAAGGATTGGCACTATCCTAACTCACTGATCGGAGAGTGCACCAGAAATAAGGACTAGGTAGCACAATCAACCTTAGGGTGACGATTCAATAATCAACACGCTAAGAATGAGGTTATCGTCCATTTAACTACCAAGCAATGGAGTTGCTAGCAGTATTGATTTCACACGCCATGATTCATTTGTCGGCATTCCGGTTACAATAACACGGAAACCAAGAAATTATCAATGATGATCAGAAGTATTACTACGTCAAGAATTCATAAGATGGTGTGCAATTCCCATGATATTCCTGATATAAATATGGTAATACTTCAAGGTAGAACAGACCAGAAGCTGGATTGGCATTTTGATCTGCGGAATACAATTGCTTTGACCCAATCCTAGATATGGATGAGATTCTGGAGTTTGTTTCTCCTATTCATTCTGAAATAGAATGGCTTGGCGGACCACAAGGGTAATAGGCATCGACGAACGAATGCACGCATACTCTTGACTATCAATTGATAGGCGAGGGTCGGAAACAACTAAGATGGGACAACTCAAAAGAACATATGATTTTCTGAGTTGTGGATGCATGGATTAGCATGTCGAACGAAGTTCAACATATTTCTTCCAGATAACCCATGCAGAAAGGTAGAACTGGCAGAGCCACAATATATAATGGAGAACTCATCAAGAATAATCCTGTTGTGATATTTCAGTTCAACGAGGAACTTCTGCCATAAGTAGTTCATGGTATTTGGAAGAAGAAGATACCACGGACTTCAAGGACTATCGCAAAGGTTACTAATATCCTAAAGGCACTAGCAATTACTATCAACATGAAGTAGGTAGAGTGAATCTCGGGTTCAAGAACCCAGGAACAGAATACCTATTACTAAGTAGCATCACAGGATGCTTTCGAGAATGATGGCCAGAATCATCACACTGGGAACACAAATCATGGCTAAATTACTAGATGATCCTCTAAGACACCTAGGGTCATAATAATATCTCCAACATATATGTCAAGGTAACGGAGTACCTCAACTCCCTGATTAGTGTGGTTAATCTGGCCCATGGGAACATTGAAACGGGAAGAAAGGATTTGCAAATGCATCAGACTACTTAGAAACCTGGGATGACTCGGACAGCATAACGGCTGTAAATGCTCAGAAAAGATTTGAGACATTCACAAAAATGGTGGCATAACCACTCAGAAGCACAATATCAAGGTTTCGAGATCAACAATTAACATACGGAAGTAGTAGGAACTGAACTGAGACTTAAATCCAACAATCTTATAAGTCCACTGATTAGTAACACGTGATCCTAATAGAAAGAAGAGATAGCCTAGTTCTTAATCCCCGTAGAAGAGAAGATGATGACTCAGATCAGAAGGCCATGAGGTATAAGGAGTAAAAAGAGCCTTACGTTCCATCCCACAATCAATTCCCCTACATATAACTAAAGAATTTCTAGACTCAACATCGACCAGTTTGGCTTGGTAATCCTACAGGTAGTCAAGCTCTGATACCAACGCTGTCAGGACCCCGACTCAATGCCACATCGATCTAGCATGTAACACCTCATATCACTTTGCGGCCTCACGCACGGTATTCCCACGGGTGTCGCCCTACCTTTACCCGGGACCGTTTGCGCCTTTTGGCACACGTATATGACCGTGTCGCTAGCATCTATATGATAAGGAGCCCGGGCTGACATGGCTAGTCGTAAACCCAAAGTGGCACAAACTTACAGGGACAGGCATCCATGACCCAGCATCGAACGTGTCGGTCATCAGCGAGTGAATCCAGGCTGTAGCACTGGGCTAGCAGGACTCCGGTATTCATCGCGTGACATTTCCCCGAAGGGACAGACACAGGAACGAAGAAGGACACATGCCGGCCAGCCTAAGTGTTCCGGAGCAGTAGCAAGCTACCATTGGAAACACTAGGAGACATTTCCCGGTAAGAGAGGCTACTAAGGATAAACAACTAGATAGTCAGATCCCACACATACCAAGCATTTCAATAACATACACACAATATGCTCGATATGTGCAAACACAACATGGCATCACAACATGACTCTATGACTCAAGTATTTATTCATTAGGCTCCGAGGAGCGAGATATTACAAACATAGGTCTCATGACCCAACATTCAGAGTATACAAGTCAAAGCACAAGCGGAAGCTATCATGTCTGAGTACAGACAACTATAAATGAAAAAGGCTGAGAAGCCTGACTATCTACCAGATACTGCCGAGGGCACAAGATCGTAGCTGAGGTAACAAGCTAAACGTCGAAGTCCAAGCGGAACTACTAGTGAGACTGAAGTCTCTCTGCAAAAACATAAAATAGGCAAACGTGAGTACAAATGTACCCAGCAAGACTTACATCAGAACTAATTACATATGCATCATTATCAACAAAGGGGTGGTGGGGTTTAACTGCAGCAAGCCAGCTTTGACTCGGTGGCTATCCTAAACTACGACTGCAAGCGACTCTTTTGAGGTGGCGCACACGAGTCCACATATTCACCATATCAATACACCACTATGGATCCGCTCCCGTCTCCCTACGAGAACGCCATCCATAGCACTCACGCTTATCTTGCGTATTTTAGAGTATCCACTTTCACTTGTCTATGAACTGATATAAGCAATCCAGAAGTCCTTTTCCGCGGACACGGCTATTCGAATAGATTAGGTTAACCCTGCAGGGGTGTACTTCTTCATACACGCTCTCACCACTTACCGTCGTTTACACGACATGTACTCGGCAACCTTCAAGCGGAAGCCCAACGTGGGTGTCGGCCACGACCTACCTAATCACCTAAGTCTCTAGTCCAGGTTTATCGCCTATTCGGGTTCCATCCATGAGGAGATCCGGCCGGAGTTTCGCTCACAGCCCCAAACGATGTGAACAGGGTTCCCGAGACACCAAACGGGTGCCCGGTACACCGTGCCACGTGCCTACCGCATCACAGCCCACCCCTACGGTCAGCGCTGCGCACGGCCTCCAGCATACTACAAACACCAGAAACTACTTGCAACTCCTGGATAGAGGACAAGGGTGATTAAGAAGCCGAGAGGGTCCATTGGTTTCGGGCCCAATGCGTGGTAGTAGCTGAATCATGGATCACAAACACAGAACTCAGTTCCTGAGGACGGCTGCAATGAGACAACCCACCATGTACTCCTACATGGCCTCTCACCGCTACCTTTACCAAAACGTGTTCACACACTTAGCTCACACACAGTAGGACATGTTCACACGCCTCTGATTCATCCCCGATGAATCAGACCTGACTCAACTCTAAGCAGTAGCAGGCATGACAAACAAGCAAGAATGAGTAGGCACAACAGGGCTCAAACAACTCCTACTCATGCTAGTGGGTTTCATCTATTTACTGTGGAATGACAGGTCATGCAAAGGATAAAGGGGTTCAGCTACCGCAGCAAGTAACAGATGAATCGTTGTTGTCCTAATGCAGTAAAAGAGAGCAGGAGCGAGAGAGTGGGATTGTATCGGAATGAACAAGGGGGTTTTGCTTGCCTGGCACTTCTGAAGATAACATTGAGTCTTCATCAGTGTCAACGATCACAACGTCGGAACATCGTCTACCGGGAGGGAACAGATACCGGCAACAAAGAAGAACACAATCAATGCAATGCACAAAATGATGCATGCTATGACATGGCAATATGAATGTGTTTTGAGCTAATGCAACTAGCAACAGATTAAATGAAGTTGGTTTGAATACAAGATTCAAATTCAAACTCCATATGTGATTATTCAAATGCCATTTAATTGATTTGTGCTATACAGCAGCTATAAGTTGCTCTAACATGCATAAAAATGGTACATATGGATTCCTTAAATTTTTCTGATAATTTTTCATATATAAATTATTTAATTTGGAGTTACGGTTGAATTACTATGAATTTTTGAAGTTTTGAACATTTTCTGGAATTTCCTGAATATTTAGAATTAAAATAATTCCAGAAAATGATTTAACTGCGTCAGCCTGACGCCAGCATGACGTCAGCGAGTCAACGGCCAGGTCCAGGTCAAACCTGACGTGCGGGGTCCACACGTCAGTGACACAGGAACTAATCCCGGTCAAACCCAGCGCTGACTGGGGTTTGACCAGGGGTGGGGCCTACTGTCAGTGGCTGTAGGTGGTTTAGTTAGTTGGATTAGCTCCTAATGACGGAGCCACGTCAGCTCCCGCCGGAGTTTCGCCGGCGACGACCATGGCCGACGACGGAGATGCAACGTGTGCTCGCTACGGAGCACCATTCGACGCATGGTTTGCTCCTACGGGTAGCTGAAGATGCGCCGCATCCAACTGGGCGAGCGGCAGCGGCTGTGGTGGCCGGAGCTCGCCGGAAACGAGCTCGCGGCGGCGCCGAAGTTCGGGCGCCGATCGATTCAACGCTATGGTGCGCTACGGGAGAAACTGGTGGGTGCTGCGGGCTCCTGAGGTTGCGGTGAGCACGACGGTGGGCTCGGGAGCGAGCTGTGGTGGCTGTGGCCACGGCCACGCCATGGCCGGCGGCGAGAAGCTCTCGGCCGCGGTGGTAACGGCGGCTACGGAGGGAAATAGAGCACGGGGAGAGAGGGGTTCGGCAGAGGAGCTCACGGCGAGGTCGACGAGCAGCTCGGTGGGCTCGGGGAGGTGGCGGAGACGGCGAATCGACGAGCGGCATCCGGCGGCCGTGTGTGAAGAAGACGGCTCGATGACGGCGATGCAGGGCGTCCGAGGTCGCTTGACTCGTCGGAGAGGATGAGGGCGAGGTAGCCGAGCTACTGGGCACGCCGAGGGTCGAGGGGGAGGCTCTGGGTGCGGCAACGGCGAGCGGCGGCGATGAGCTCCGCTCGGGCTGCGCGAGAGAGAGAGCAGAGGAGGGGGAAGGGGTCGAGAGAGAGAGTGCGAGGGGGTTCCAGGGGGTGGCGTGGAGCTGCGGGAGACGTCCAGGAGAGGAGGAGGCAGCCAGGCAGGGAGGAGGTGGCCGGGGCGCGTGGCCGCGCGCGCCACCGAGCAGCTTCGGGGCGAGGGGGAGGAAGACGACAGGGGGAGAAGCGGCGGTGGGCTGGGCCGGCTGGAGGAGCTGGGCCAGGTGGGCTGAGGTGAGCGCCAAGTAGTCCTCTGCTCTTTCTATTTTTGTTTTTGTTTATCTATTTTGTTCTGTGTTGTTTTAGTTTAGTAATATACTAAACCATTTTATAAAATCCTGAAAATAGTTATGTGGCTAGAACTAAAATATACCAAACCACATAAAATGTTCCAGTAATTATTGGACATATATTATTTATATATCAAATATATATCCAATGCAAATAGCTATTTATTTAATTCAAAGGCCCAAAATAATTAACTCTGAGATACCAAAAATATTGTTTTGAGTTTTACCTCTTTGCAATATTTTCAGAGACTAAGAGGAACATTTCCTTGGACTTCTTTGAGGAGATTTTAATGTTGATCATTTTTAGAAGGTTTCTGAGGCTTTGAAAATTCCTCAATTCAAATTTCATTTGAATTAAAACATGATGCTCACATGAGGTCTAGCCTAATGCATAACAGGACCAGGGATGTGACAGGAACAAACTCCCTATCAACCAGAAGTGCCTTAATCTCGGCATCTAAATGACCATAGACCGACCTAGATAAAGTGTCACCCAAAATAGTGGCTAGAGCACATGAGGAATCCGATTGGACAATCACTGGTTTATCCGAGTGCTGAATGGCCAGTGCCATTCCTTGCATGAGGGCATGAATCTCTGATTCCAGTACATCACTTTGCAGCAAAGAACCTAGAGTTGTCACCGACTATTGCTATCAGGGATCAAGAAGCTCCCTGTCCAGCCGATTCATGTGAAAACTAGCTGTTAATTAGTTCTCCTTTTTTTGCAAATTTCTTATTATCCATTTCTTTTGGGTACCTCAAATTGTCCTAGCAAGAAGAACTAAAGCCTTCTGTACCTCAAAATGTCTCCATAACACCTCAACATTTTTTTGTGTGTTTTCTGACTGATTTGTACTAAGTAATAACTAAAGCCAGTTCCATTTCATATTTATGTTAAAGTACATGGAGCCTCGAATGTTCCAGTGCTGATATCATCAGAATTAATGCAACAAAAGAAAATATCTTACATGTCAAGCTGCTCTCCATGCTCTTCTTGCAATTGTTTCTGGGTAAGGGAAACATCAAAACCTTGTTTCGGCAGACTAAAAAGCTCTTGAATTTCCTGAAGATACGCAAAAGAATTAGGCATAGTACCCAGTAGAACATCCAGCAAGTAATGGCAAGTAACGGTATCATGATACGTACACTCTGGCTGAAGTAACGTCTCTGTTCTTTCTTCTCCGTGGCTGCCCTAAACAAAGCACCCTTGAGGACCTGGAAAAAGGTATATACGATTCAAGGATGCGAAAGTATGGAACTTAAAGATAGGACCTAGAGATGTCATTATGAAAAACATTGGAGTAAGAAAATTCTAGATCATATTTGAACCTGCGATTTATACATCTTTTCTTCGACAGTTGCAGAGGTCATTAAGCGGTACACAATCACTTCTTTGGTCTGTCCAATTCGATCAACCCGATCAATGCTCTGATTATCTGTACTGTAAAATGGAAGATCGTGTTATGGAATAAAAAAACTTGCAGTGACAAGCATTCATAAAAGCAAAGGAATACACTTGTTAAGGACGTGCCAATGTTCGGATACCTTGGATTCCATGCAGGATCAACTAGTATGACACGAGCTGCCTTGGTGAGTGTAAGTCCAAGACCACCGACTTTTGTGGTCAGTAAAAATATTTGACCTCCATAGCCCTCTTGAAAATGCTGGATATGCAAATGCATAATACGTAAGCAACATAGCATGTAGTATAATTGAGTCCATTGCCTAACATAACATAGAAAAAGGGAAGTGAGAACAGGAACCTTCACAATCCTTTCCCTCTCGGAAATATCAGTGATGCCACCATCCATGCGAGAACAGTCGTAGCCCTCTAATATTATAGCTTCCTGTTGCAATGATCGAATGTGTTACAACAGATGAGAATCCACGTCTCAAAACTACTTTTTATGATATACTGTAGTACACACTCAACAAAAATGGGAATGTATATTCTGATGCCAGCACTAGATCAGACATGCCAAAAGCCACCAGTCATGCTAAGACAATATTTTATCTCAAGTACTACTTGTCTATTGAACGGAACTTGAATGTGATATGCCTCTTCTGTTGCACACAAGTGTCTAAGACTCAACGTAACAGTAAGACGTGCACAGATTTTAACATCAGTATATTTTGTAAGCAGAAATTATCCATTTACTCTACTAACAGAGTTTATCATGTACTACCTCTGTAAACAAATACAAGACGTTTTAGAGACTTAACACAAGTCTCCAAAACGTCTTATATTTGTTTACAGAGGGAGTACGTGAATATACAAAAACAACAATATGTACAAAATAGTACTACCTCCGTCCCTAAAAGCTTGTCTTAGATTATCTAGATATGGATGTATCTAACACTAAAACGTGTCTAGATACATCTGTATCTTGACAAATCTAAGACAAGCTTTTTGGGACCGAGCGAGTAGATCTAATTTAAATGTTATAGTATATCACAAAAACACGGCATGCACTCCAAGAATTGACAACAGACCTGAATAAAGTTTAGCATTTTACGAGTCTGAGAAAATATCAGAACATGGTGGCCCTCTTCAAGAAGATTCGGCTGCAACATCAACGTTAACCATTTGAGTTTGCATAAAGAAATAGTTGGAGTACATTACTAACAACTAATATGCTTCAAAGAATGCTTACCAACAAAGACAGGATAAAAGATAACTTGCATGAGACTTCCTGACTGAATTGTACTGCATCATCATCATGAGCCATATCTGCGAGGTTCATGGCCATTTTTTCAACCATCACTATATCCCGAGTACTAAAATCTCCATCCATGCCTTCCAAGATGTCCTCAGCAGCTCTCTGAGTTAATATCAGTGGGTGATCACATATTTTTTTCAATACCTGTTGAGGAAAAGGAAAAACATGAAACAGACATAATTGCACAAAAGAATGTGCACAGAAAAACAAATGACAAACTAAGGCCATACAATTAGCAAATGCTGCCTCCCAAGTGTATTTTTGGTTTAGCTCAGAGGTACGGAAAGGATTAATAGTAAGGGAAAATTATTGTCTTAGAATAGTTAGTCAATATGCAAGTTTAACAATAAATGATGAAGAGAGTGAGAGGTAAATGAGGGCAAGAGATAGAAAAAGGAGAGCATGCCTTATATTTTGATATAATATTGCAAACTCTTTTGAATGTAAGTATACGATGAGCATACATAAGGAGAGCTAAAGGAGTAGATGACACCAATAAGAGAACAAATAAAGTTAGCAAATCAACAAGACAACAAATAAAGTTGGACAAGATGGATGCAGAGAGAAGGCTTTGGAGCTTATGTGCTTACATTAAGAGCAGCCAAGGGATTTCCTTCCGATTCAAATTGAACTAGCTCACTGTTAAGAAAAGCTTTATATAGACGTCTCTGCACCCAAAAGATAGACAAATTGCAAAATTGTCATTCGCCCAATTACTCGACCAGTTTTGCATTAGCGACACCAAAATTTATAGTACCTGGCAATCTGTTAATTTCAGCCAGATAATTAGCTCATCCTTCTTTGGAAGCTTTTTATCACCTGTCAACCCAGTCTCAAGGGACACTTTACTTTTCATGCGTCGCAAGAAATATGGCTTTATCCGTTCTCTTAATTCCTGTGAACCAAAGTTAATTATGAAAGAACAATTATAATAGGTTTAGTTCAGACGACTACAAGTAATTATCCAGATTCAGATGGCTTAATCTAAATGGCTTGCCCTCTCATGGTTCAACTAGAAGTCGACATTAGACAATGTGGAACTGAAAGGCAATTCAGTTAGAGAATTGCTTTCACATGTCAAACCAGAGACGAAAGTACTACTTAGCTAATATATTAATACATTATGCACATCTTAGAGATCAGTTCATGTTCACCTTGTAATTTCTCAACAAATCACAATGACAAGAAGTAATGGCATTGCACATGGTGGAAGATATCAAACATGATCATCATTTATACAGTACTAAAATGCGGACATACCAAAAACTAAGAAACAACGCTGACACACTAAAGTCTATCTGTCAATTGGACTCAAACACACAAAGATGACAGGTACCTTCGCTGCATTTGACCCTATGTGCTTCTCTCGATTGCTAGCGTTCTTGTCATTTCCACGACTGATAGACCGTTGATACCTTGTTCTGAACCTGTCAAAATACAGAAATAAATAACACTAGATGGTGTGAAGTAAAGCAGCATCACTAATGCAGGAAAACAAGGGAGCAAGTAAATTACTCTTCCTTATCACCCAAGGCTTCTGGGCAACAAAAATTTAAAATCACCCACATTTCCTACAAGAGTATACATGCTTATTTGCATCAGTAACAGGAGGACAAAGTACATAGGAGCATGTAAAGTACAAGGTTTTTAGAAATTTCAGCTAGGTGATACCATCAAGTTATTTTGAATAGGTGTTCCACTAATGGCAATCTGATGGACACAAGGTATTTCAAATAAGCTTTGGGCTCTTTGTGTATTGGGGTTCTTGATATAATGTGCCTCATCAAGAACAACATAATTCCATAAGTCCTCCTCCTCCTCGTCGCCGGCATCATTATAGAAGTCACCTCTTATTAGATGGTAATTGATCCGGACAATATCATATGTTGTCAATACGATACCTCCCTCCTGTAATAAGACGGTAAATAGCTGATGTGACTCACTAAAATGTATAGAAAGAACTAGCTATGCAATTTTTTTAGATGGCGCTTATGCGGAAATGATTTTCTGCTCCATTTGACAGTTCGGATAAAAATTAAGGATATGAATGACCAACAGAAGTTAATTTATCTTAGGAAACCAAACAAAACAAACCTTGAAGGCATGTTGAAGCTCTTTATCACGAATATTCATGTTGGAACCATAATACCTGTGAAAAGGAAGAGGAATCAATTAGCAGAAATCAACAGGGCCTGATCTGTATCAATTAGGGGGTGGGGGGATGAAATATTGTGAAATAGGAGATCCTACTCGCAGATCATGTGGCTGAGGCCGACAACCGAAAGCTCCTTGATCCATTGAGTGAGAAGTGTCTTAGGGGCGACAACTAGCGCCCTCCTGATCAAACCGGAATGGAACAACCCTGCCAAGAAGGCAGAAACCTGCACCGACATAAAAGTAAGGATAAACTCTCTCAATCAGGATATTGCATCACCAACTTGATATTGAGAGTATATATATTTTGTCTGAAGGAAACGAGTGCTTATGTAGTACACAAATTACTAGCTTGGAAACAAGTATAGTTAAGCACGTGATACAATAGCAACCAAATAAATTCTATTCTTGTGTCGGGTCAGATGATAAATATAATCGGTTTCAGTCCCTTACCATGCAGGATGTAGTTTTCAGAATAATATCTGCAGGCTAGTAGTAGCAATTAGCATTCATCAGCAACAACCTTCCTAACACCAGCAAGTAGTATCTCTGTTTCTAAATATATATATATGACGTTTTGGCAGTTTAAATTGAACTACCAAAACATCTTATATTTAGGGGTGTATAGTTAAGGGAGAAACCGAGCCGATGATGGTGAGATAGACACAAATTAACAGGTCTTGTTATGATTGATCAATTTGATCAATTTAATGAGGAGAACAACCAAATGAATGCCAATGGGTTAGAGAAAGGGAGGAAATAGGAATTGGACCTGCATGGTCTTGCCGAGTCCCATCTCATCTCCTAGGATCCCGCCGGTTCCCATGCAGTGCAGCGACCAGAGCCAGCCGAGCCCCTCGCGCTGGTGGGCGTACAGCATCTTGTATACCCTCGCTGGGAGCCTGTACGGCGGCCTGCCGCTTCCCGCGGCGGCCCTCATCTCAAAGTCCTCCTCCTCCTCCTCGTCGCCGTCGGTGTCATGGTGGTTTTCCACCTCCTGGTCTGCCTCGTCTTCATCATCAATGGAGTCCAGAAGTATGTCAGCCGGCTCCTTCTCCTCCTCCTCCTCGTCGCCGTCGGTGTCATGGTGGTTTTCCTCCTCCTGGTCGGTATCGTCTTCATCATCTATGCAGTCCAGAAGTATGTCAGCGGGCTCCTCCACCTGCTCCTCGTCGCCGTCAGTGTCATGGTGGTTTTCCTCCTCCTGGTTGGCCTCGTCTTCATTATCTATGCAGTCCACAAGTATGTCAGCGGGCTCCTCCTCCT
>NC_041391.1:161492305-161502039 GCF_002162155.2 Triticum dicoccoides
ATCATCTATGCAGTCCAGAAGTATGCCAGCCGGCTCCTCCTCCTCGCCGTCGGTGCCATGGTGGTTTTCCACCACCTGGTCTGCCTCGTCTTCATCATCTATGCAGTCCAGAAATATGTCGGGGGGCTCCTCCTCCTCGTCGCCGTCGGTGCCATGGTGGTTTTCCACCTCCTGATCTGCCTCGTCTTCATCATCTACGCAGTCCAGAAATATGTCGTCCGGCTCCTCCGCCTCCCAGCTGCAGGCGACATCGAGCTCGTTGTCGGAAGATGTGTCGCTGGCAAGCTTGCATAGGCGGCGGTGGCGGCGGCCTGGCAGCTTCACATTCCTCGCGCCAACGTGGTGCGGAGGCTCTGTGTCTGCGTGCACGGGAGGGGGGCGATTGAGGTATTTGGGGCGATGGAGGATGGATCGATTGACGATTAATTTGAAGAAATTAGCGTAGTTAGATGAGGAGGACGATGATGATACCTGCTGCTGCCGCGTGGTGGGGTTCGTCGGAAGGAGGGTGGTCGAGGGCGTCGGAGAAGTCGGACAAGTCCAGCGGCGAGGACGGAGACGCCGTCGCCATGGATGGGGTCGGAGCCTGCGCCGCCGTGCCGTGCCTTGGAGGCGTCAAAGGGGGGAAGGGAGAGGAGGAAGGCATCAGTTAGCGAGCGGTGAACTGAAGTGACAGGAGGGCGGCGGGAGGGAAGGGGTTAATGGCTGGGGAGGAGAGGCGGCGGCTTTGAAATTTCAAAATTCGTATCCCTCCTCCCTGGCTGTGCCGTCTCCTCAGTCTCACCCAAGCCGAGTTGCGCTGAACCACCAATTACTCCCCCCGTTCCACCAGCGCTGGCCAGTGGGTGGGGGAGTAGTTTTCAACGGATAAGTTAACCTTTTCACACTTCCAAGGTTCCAACCGGCTACATCATCATATACTACTACTATAGGAAAATGAAGCAAAAAGAGATAATAAAGTCATGGTCTTTAAATCGAGTTTTAAATACTCACACTTCATGTATATACACATATTTGAATATATTTTTGCATCAACTATCACACATGTGGACATAAGACACACACGTGCATTCTAACATGCTCACAATGGATCGATGTTGGACTTGATCCTTGATGCGTGTATTTTTTTTAGCAATTTTTCGATGCGTGTATGAGAAGGAAAAGAAAAGGTTAGTCCCATGATGAATGAAAAGTTTAAGGGCTCTATGACGTACAAACAATTTGGAGGAACACTCGTTTTTCTGACGCGTGCTAGGTGTCGGCTCGCCGGCCCAAATTTGGGCCGGTCGGCCCGCGGCCATCCAATTGGGTCGACAGGAACCGCTCGATGCGCCGTCGTCTTCATCAACGCACTCGTACGAGGATCCTTTCTGCATCTCGTCGCTCCCTTCCATCTCGTCAGCCGTCTTCGCCGCTGGTCGCCGCCTCTCGCCAATCATCCTCGTCGGCTGTCCTAGTAACCTATCATAGCCCTTGCCGGCCGTCCTCGTCGCCGGCTTTCACCCATGCAACAGATGCATCCTGCAGCTTGGTGTGCAGCTCCGGTGTGCGACGGCCGCAGCTCGCCGGTGACAGTGTCCTGGACTAGGGGGTACCAACCTAGTTGACCCACAGTCCATGGGCATGTTTATGGCCCACCGACCTCACAAGGGAGGACTCCGAAAGTCTCGATCTTAGACGTCAAGATTGATTCGCTCGAAGACTTGGTGTGTACTTCAAGGATTGCTCCAGCTATCGGCATGTTTATCCCTAGTTGGCAATCGACCATGTGTAACCCTAGATACCCCAAGTACCTAAGCTGAGGAGTTTAGTCCATAGAGGCACGATCACAATTACTCACCATAGGGTTAGAACACAAGATACGACCTCGACGTAGGTCAAGGCTGTACTTGATACATCATCATCAATACAATCAAAGCAGGATATAGGGTTTTACCTGTTTGAGATGACCCAAACCTGGGTAAACTATTGTCTCCTTCATCTCCTGTTACCCATAGATCCAAGATCCACAGCTCGGGTCCCCCTACCCGAGATCCTCCTGATGGGGTCACGTACTACTAGTAGGGCCAAGGACCTGACATCTAGGGCCCACCTAGGGTCCCACACCATCATTGGAGGGTCCCCGGACCACAGGCGCATTCAGATGCGCACCACAAGAAATCCACTCGGATACACCGACGACACCCAGACGTCCTCCCTCCAGTCGGCCCAGCCATCGCCACTCGGACAAAGGAGACGTAGGGGCGACGTGGGAGCTGCAACGGCCGGGTAGTGTTAAGTCAGACTTCAAGTATAGTTATGACTATTGTTATCTGAAACTACCGTAGTCATGGATTTATTAACATGTAACTGTCGTAGTTATAGTCTTTAATCCTGTCGTGGTGGGCGCACGGCAGATGCCAAAAGATGGCTAAACAGAGGGACATGCTCGAGGGCACCGGTGGGCTCCAAAGGCGAGGTCAGCATGAGCGAGCGAGAAACGCAAGACATACCCAGGTTTGGGGCTCTCCGGAGAGATAACACCCCTAGTCCTGCCGAGTATGGTTTATATGTGGATGATACAAGCTTGCTCCTAGAGCTGTTTCAGGGAGCAAGGAAGACATGCCAAAGCATAGGTTGCTCCTTCTCCTTATGTGTGCATTCTACTAATGATCTCTCTTCGTCCCCCCCTTCCCCTGTGCATGGAGGCTTCCTAGGGGGTTTTATAGGTCAACCCCCCAGGGTTACAATGGTAAAACTACATGGTCGTAGGGCTAGGATGTCAGTGTCTGGGAAGCCGGTGTTGTGGCCCGCCGGGTACCAGGGTACGCCGGGTTCTCCGGGCGCGGGCCCGGTGTGCCAGGGGGCACTGTTCCCCATCTTGTCATGCGTCACAGAGTGGTTGAGCCGGCTCGGCTATAGTGGCGCGTCGCCTGGTTGCCGTTGGCTTGCATCAACAGGACGGGGGATGCACTATAGCCATGCCGGCCTTGGTCAGCGGGGTAGGTGGGCCACTGTTGCCACGCTCCTGCCGGTCAGCAGGGTAGGTGGGCCACTGTTGCCACGCTCCTGCCGGTCAGCGGGGTAGGTGGGCCACTCTTGCCGTGCTCATCTCTTCATGGGAACTTGTTCCGCCGTACGCCCTGGATGGGGCGGGAGCTGACCCGTGGCCGGGTTGAGGGACGCACTATGATGGCGTTTGCTTGTTGATGAAGTCTTGACTTGCCGGGACCAGCCGGTATGCGCCAGCGGGCCTGGCCGGGTTGAGGGACTTGGTCGGGTTGCAGAAACCGGCCAAGGACAAGCTGGATTGAGGGGTGTTGCTAGCCCTGATGTTTTTGAAAAGGATCCGGGTTCCGTTGCCTGCCTGGGGTTCATCCCCTCGACAAATCCCCTTGTAACGTGGGAGTCTAGAGGCCAAGGTGCACTCTATATAAGCCCCCTTTTGGCTCCATGACAAGGGTTCAACATCCCCTGTAATCATATACCCCAAGAGAAAACAAGCCCAGGGAACAAGATGTAGGGTTGTTACCTTCTCCGAGAGGGGCCCGGACTCGTAAAAACTGAGTGCTACACTTGCGCTATAGCTAGGCTCCGCCTGTAGGTGTCAAAACCGGCAGATCTCGGGTAGGGGGCCCAAGCTGTGCGTCTGAGGACCAATAGTAACAATGGAGAAGGGACACAATGTTTATCCAGGTTCGGGCCCTCTTAATGGAGGTAAAACCCTACTCCTGCTAGATTATATTCAAGGTATAGAGGTTACAAGAGTTGATCTACCACGAGATCGGTTTGGCTAACCCTAGATAGCTAGCCTAGCAATGTTGTGATCCTGCCTCCGCTCTAACCCTCCGGTTTATATAGACACCGAAGGGGCTTAGGGTTTGTACAAAGTCGGTTTTTACATAAAGGAATAATATATCCGGACACATATACTTGCCATCCACGCATGCGAGAGTCCCCACCGGATACGGGAGAGGATCTTCGGTCTTGTATCTTGACAGCCCATCAGTCCGGCCCACATCAGTAGACCGGACGCCCAAGGACCCCCTAATCCAGGACTCCCACAGTAGCCCCTGAACTAGTCTTCAATGTTGATATATTCGACGCTTAGATTGTCTTCGGCATTGCAAGGCGGGTTCCTCCAAGAATACACATCGGCTTCCCTCTGTAAAAGAACTGTATCCGGCTTTTCGCAATAAACACCAAACCTTAGCAACGAAGGCAGGATATACAAAAAATGAGAACATCGTCTTTTACGAACAACTCTTTCCATGAAGCGTCGGGCTCGACCCTTCGCCATTTCAAACCGTTTTCACGCCCCGCGTTCCGCGCTTTGAGGTCACGTCTTATTGGCACGTCCTGTCGAAACAGAGATCGTGCCCACTTAACACAGAATTGCATATCAATGATATTTAGGTAATCCAACCATTTGCGGTGCACGCATCCATCGGGAACAGGCGAGATTCAAGGCACGAGTGGGGGGTGGTTGGTATTTTTACTGCCTATAAGAGGGCAAGGGACCCCCACTTTCCTCCCCACGCCTTCACATCTCCTTAGCCTTCCAATCTTCCCAGCCCTTTGCGCTCGCAAAGTCTTCGTCTTTCCCACCACCACCACCGCCCACTCCGACCATGGCCGGAGCTGGCTCTAAAGGTAAGTGGGAGGCCTCCTCTGTGATGGAGGAGAACATAGAAGATCTCCGGAGTGTGGGGTACCTTGCCGCCGAAATCAAGCACCGGCTTCCCTCTGAAGGTCAAGTCCTTCCCACTCCGGAGCCTGGCGAACGGGTCATCTTCCTTCCCCATTTCCTTAGAGGTTTAGGTTTCCCACTCCACCCTTCGTCCGCGGACTTATGTACTACTATGGGCTAGATTTCCACGATCTAGCCCCAAACTCCTTTCTCCACATATCGGCGTTCATAGTCGTGTGTGAGGCCCTCCTCCAGGTCCGGCCACACTTCGGCTTATGGCTCAAGGTTTTCAATGTGAAGTTGTAGGATCGAAAGTATGTCTAGAGGGGGGGGGGTGATTAGACTACTTGACCAATTAAAAACTTATCCTTTTCCCAATTTTAGTCTTTGGCAGATTTTAGCTAACTTAGCACAAGTCAAGCAATCTTAACACAATTCAAGCAAGCATGCAAAGAGTATATGAAGTAAAGCATGCAACTTGCAAGAATGTAAAGGGAAGGGTTTGGAGAATTCAAACGTAATTGGAGACACGGATGTTTTTGTCGTGGTTCCGATAGGTGGTGCTATCGTACATCCACGTTGATGGAGACTTCAACCCACGAAGGGTAACGGCTGCGCGAGTCCACGGAGGACTCCACCCAACAAGGGTCCACGAAGAAGCAACCTTGTCTATCCCACCATGGTCGTCGCCCATGAAGGACTTGCCTCACTAGCGGTAGATCTTCACAAAGTAGGCGATCTCCTTGCCCTTACAAACTCCTTGGTTCAACTCCACAATCTTGTCGGAGGCTCCCAAGTGACACCTAGCCAATCTAGGAGACACCACTCTCCAAGAAGTAACAAATGGTGTGTTGATGATGAACTCCTTGCTCTTGTGCTTCAAATGATAGTCTCCCCAACACTCAACTCTCTCTCACGAGATTTGGATTTGGTGGAAAGAAGATTTGAGTGCAAAGCAACTTGGGGAAGGCTAGAGATCAAGATTCATATGGTAGGAATGGAATATCTTGGTCTCAACACAAGTGTAGGTGGTTCTCTCTCAGAAAATGTAAGTTGGAAGTGTAGGTTCATTTTGATGGCTCTCTCCACGAATGAAGAGGAGGTGGAGTGGTATATATAGCCTCCACACAAAATCTAACCGTTACACACAACTTGCCAATCTCGGTGGGACCGAATTGAGAAACTCGGTCGGACCGATTCAACAAATCTAGTGACCGTTAGGATTTTCGGTGGGACCGACATGCAACTCGGTAGGACCGATATGGTTAGGGTTAGGGCATAACATAATCTCGGTGAGACCGATTACACAAACTCGGTGGGACCGATTTTGGTAATAAGCTAACCAGAGAGTTGGTCAGGTAAACTCGGTGGGACCGGTTCACTCATTTCGGTGAGACAAAAATGTTACGTAAAGGAAACAAAGAGTTTACATTGCAATCTCGGTGGGACCGGTCACTCATCTCGGTGGAACCGAAACGTTACGAAGGGAAACAGAGAGATTACAATCCCATCTCAGTGAGACCGAGATCCCTATCGGTGAGACCGATTTGCCTAGGGTTTGTGGCAGTGGCTATGACATCTGAACTCGGTGGCGCCGGATAGAAAGAATCGGTGGGGCCGAGTTTGACTTTTGGATTAGGTCATATGTGGATGTGATAAAGTAGTTGAGGGCTTTGGAGCATATCACTAAGCATTTTGAGCAAGAAAGCCATTAAGCAACACCTCATCCCTCCTTGATAGTATTGGCTTTTCCTATAGACTCAATGTGATCTTGGATCACTAAAAATATAAAATGTAGAGTCTTGAACTTTGAGCTTGAGCCAATCCTTTTGTCCTTAGCATTTTGAGGGGTCCACTTTTCTCATCCATGCCATGCCAATCATTGAGCTTTCCTGAAATATTTATCTTGAAATAGCATTAGCTCAATGAGCTATATGTTGTTAGGAATTACCAAAACCACCTAGGGATAGTTGCACTTTCAATCTCCCCCTTTTTGGTAATTGATGACAACATATAGATCAAAGCTTCGACAAATGATAATAAGATTGAAAAACATTGTCGCTTTGAGAAGTATGTGAAATGTAAGAGCTCCCCCTAAATTTGTGCATAGTTTAAGATTAGCTTTGGACTGCAAATGCACAATGAGTTGGGATCATGAGGTACTCTTCCATGTCGCATACATCTTGGTGGAGCGCTCAAAATGATAATAATTAAATACATGCAGTCATCACCAAGCAAAGTGAATGATCATATAGAGATAAAATGATAATGTCATCCAACGAGCATTAATGTAGCATATGATCAAACACATGATCATCCAAGTATCACACATGCATAAAGTATATCAAACAAGCAAATAAAGTTTAACCACCGAAACAAGTGAGAATAAAAAGCAACGCTCTCTCTCGAAGCCTATGATCTATACATTTTTCTCCCCCTTTGGCAACAAGTTACCAAAAAGTTCATAGAAAATGCATAGTACTAAATCGACTCTCATGCTTGGTCTTCAACTGGTGGTGTAGAAATAACGCCAAGGACGAAGGCATCAGTTGATGAAGATGGAGCTGGTGGAATAGGTGCTGGAGCTGGTGGCACTGAAGCTGTAGCTGGTGCAGATGAAGTTGCTCTGGTGTCTGGAACATGCACTGTAGACGATCTCTGTGCTCTGGGCACTCTAGCAAACGCATCAGTGGTAGTCTTTCCCTTCCTCTCCTGCATGTCATCCTGAAGTTTCTCAACAACTGACTATATCTCAGTGACCTTCACATCCAAGTCATAGAACTTCTGCTCCATGATCCTCTCTAGGCTCTCCTGGTTTTGAGTCAGGGTGGCAATCCCTTGTCAATCCTCAGAGTGGAGGCAATCAAGTAGACAAGCTGATCTTGCTTGCTCTTTAGGAAGTACTGAGATGCCTCATCAATGGGTGGCATCTTTGCAGCCTTTTCAGTCCTTGCCTTCTCCTTCTTCGCTTGTGCTTGCATAGAAGATGGTTCATTTTCATCCATAACCACTGTGTTGTCCTCAAAATCTGGGTAGATGGGCATGTGTTCCTTGTCCAAGAGGTATGTGCCAGTGCCCATCTTGGAGTTGATTAGCTCTTGGATCTGTGGGGCATACCCACAACTTCTCTTTTGGTTAGCAGCTGTCCTCTTGATAGTTTCCACTATAAGGCTCATGACCTTGAACTTTTGAGGCACATCAAATATGTGAAGCAGGTTGATAGCATGGCCTCTGATCATCTTGTGATCACCTGACTTAGGCAAAAGAGTGTGCCTGAGGATCCAGTTGATTGTTGGCAATCCTGACAGAAGGTAATGTACTGATCCAAACTTGTGTGTTTCAATAGCATCATCTGGGATCTCTCTGTACATATGTGCCATGGAGTTGCGATCCTTCTTCTTCTTGGCATAAACATCCAAGTCATCCTATTTCTCCTTAGGTGCATTGATTAGATTTGCCCATTCTTTAACTGTTGATTGGTACCTAGTACCTTCGGACATCCAGACAATCCTTCCATCTGGATAGAAGTGAGCTGTGGAGTAGAACTGCATAATAAGCTCATCATTCCACTTTGTGAGCTTCTGCCCAACAAAGTCATCCACTCCACAAGCATTGAAACTGTCATACACTCCTGGATAATGCTCTTCAATCTTCCTGATGTACTCCCAGTCCACCCATCTCATATCACAGACTATTGGCTTCTTGTCAAGAAGCACTGTCTCATAGAAGTTCTGCTGTTCCTTTGTATGGAACCTGTAGTCCACATCAATTCTCCTCCTGACTGCACAGGGATCACTCAATCTCCACTGTCTGAGTCCTGCATCCTTCCTCAGATTCATATCCTCAGCTACAGGATGAACATCATTGTGATCTGGAATTTTGGGCTTCAACTTCCTCAAGACATGTTCCTCATCATCATCTTCTTCAACAACAGCTTCAGGCACTGGGGCCTTGTTCTTCTCTCCAGCAGGAATATTCCTTGTATTACTCTTGGGTGCAGCTTTAGGCTTTGGAGCAGCTGCCTTGGGAGCTTCTTTGGGCTTTTATGAAGCAGCCCCTGACCTGATGGCATCACCCATAAGATTTTGAGCTTTAGGTGCTGGTGCAGCAACCTCTTCCTCTTCTTCTTCTTCCATCATGGAAGGCTTTACAACAACCCTGGCTATGGTCTTCTTGACCCTTTCCTTCCTCTTCTTCCCTTCTGCAGCAGCCTCTTTGGGTTCAGATTCCAAAGGTACTTGAGTTGAGGCTCTGGCGTTAGACATGTGAATTCTTCTCACAGGTGCTTTGGTCCTCATACCAGGCTTAGTGGCAGTAGATGTGCCATATTCCTTCTTGAGCACCTTCTTGGAAGTGGCCTCATCCTCAACAGCCATGTAGTCTTCATCCTCAGACTCTGAGGTTCTCTTCTTTTTGGCCCTGGTGGCTGCCTTAGGCAAGTTGCTGGGTGTGCTCCTGCTACCATCATAGCTGCTTGAGGTACTAGTGCCCTCACTCAAGTGAACCTGCTCCTCAGACTTGTTCTGACTGTCACTTTGATCAGACTGTTGGGGAACGTAGTAATTTCAAAAAATTTCCTATGCACATGCAAGATCATGGTGATGGCATAGCAACGAGAGGGGAGAGTGTTGTCCACATACCCTCGTAGACCGTAAGCGGAAGTGTTAGCACAACGCGGTTGATGTAGTCATATGTATTCACGATCCGACCGATCCAAGCACCGAACATACGGCACCTCCAAGTTCAGCACACGTTCAGCTCGATGACGATCCCCGGGCTCCGATCCAGCAAAGCTTCGGGGATGAGTTCCGTCAGCACAACGGCGTGGTGACGATGATGATGTTCTACTGGTGCAGGGCTTCGCCTAAACTCCGTGACGATATGACTGAGGTGGAATATGGTGGAGGGGGGCACCGCACACGGCTAAGGAACGATCCGTAGATCAACTTGTGTGTCATGGGGTGCCCCCTGCCCCCGTATATAAAGGAGGGAGGGGGGAGGCCGGCTGGCCCTTGTGGGCGCGCCAAGGAGGAGGAGTCCTCCTCCTAGTAGGAGTAGGACTCCC
>NC_041391.1:161502348-161513247 GCF_002162155.2 Triticum dicoccoides
TCCGGTAACCCTCCGGCACTCCGGTTTTCTCCGAAAACATCCGGAATACTTCTGGTGTCCGAATATAGTCGTCCAATATATCAATCTTTATGTCTCGACCATTTCGAGACTCCTCGTCATGTCCGTGATCACATCCGGGACTCCGAACAAACTTCGGTACATCAAAACTTATAAACTCATAATAAAACTGTCATCGTAACGTTAAGCGTGCAGACCCTACGGGTTCGAGAACTATGTAGACATGACCTAGAACTATTCTCGGTCAATAACCAATAGCGGAACCTGGATGCCCATATTGGTTCCTACATATTCTAGGAAGATCTTTATCGGTCAAACCGCATAACAACATACATTGTTCCCTTTGTCATCGGTATGTTACTTGCCCGAGATTTGATCGTCGGTATCCAATACCTAGTTCAATCTCGTCACTGTCAAGTCTCTTTACTCGTTACGTAATGCATCATCCCGTAACCAACTCATTGGTCACATTGCTTGCAAGGCTTATAGTGATGTGCATTACCGAGAGGGCCCAGAGATACCTCTCTGACAATCGGAGTGACAAAACCTAATCTCGAAATACGCCAACTCAACATGTACCTTCGGAGACACCTGTAGTACTCCTTTATAATCACCCGGTTATGTTGTGACGTTTGGTAGTACCCAAAGTGTTCCTCCAGTAAATGGGAGTTGCATAATCTCATAGTTACAGGAACATGTATAAGTCATGAAGAAAGCAATAGCAATATACTAAACGATCAAGTGCTATGCTAACGGAATGGGTCATGTCAATCACATCATTCTCCTAATGATGTGATCCCGTTAATCAAATGACAACACATGTCTATGGTTAGGAAACATAACCATCTTTGATTAATGAGCTAGTCAAGTAGAGGCATACTAGTGACTATATTTTTGTCTATGTATTCACACATGTATCATGTTTCCGGTTAATACAATTCTAGCATGAATAATAAACATTTATCATGATATGAGGAAATAAATAATAACTTTATTATTGCCTCTAGGGCATATTTCCTTCAGTCTCCCACTTGCACTAGAGTCAATAATCTAGATTATATAGTAATGATTCTAACACCCATGGAGTCTTGGTGCCGATCATGTTTTGCTCGTGAGAGAGGCTTAGTCAATGGGTCTGCAACATTCAGATCCGTATGTATCTTGCAAATTTCTATGTCTCCCATTTGGACTTGGTCCCGGATGGAATTGAAGCGTCTCTTGATGTGCTTGGTCCTCTTGTGAAATCTGGATTCCTTTGCCAAAGCAATTGCACCAGTATTGTCACAGAAGATCTTCATTGGTCCCGATGCACTAGGTATGACACCTAGATCGGAAATGAACTCCTTCATCCAGACTCCTTCATTTGCTGCTTCCGAAGCAGCTATGTATTCTGCTTCACATGTAGATCCCGCCATGACGCTTTGTTTAGAACTGCACCAACTTACAGCTCCACCGTTTAATAAAAACACGTATCTGGTTTGCGATTTAGAATCATCCGGATCAGTGTCAAAGCTTGCATCGACATAACCATTTACGACTAGCTCTTTGTCACCTCCATATACGAGAAACATATCCTTAGTCCTTTTCAGGTATTTCAGGATGTTCTTGACCGCTGTCCAGTGATCCACTCCTGGATTACTTTGGTACCTCCATGCCAAACTTATTGCTAAGCATACGTCAGGTCTGGTACACAGCATTGCATACATGATAGAGCCTATGGCTGAAGCATAGGGAACATCTTTCATTTTCTCTCTATCTTCTGCTGTGGTCGGGCATTGAGTTTGACTCAACTTCACACCTTGAAGCACAGGCAAGAACCCTTTCTTTGCCTGGTCCATTTTGAACCTTTTCAAAATTTTATCAAGGTATGTGCTTTGTGAAAGTCCTATTAAGCGTCTTGATCTATCTCTATAAATCTTGATGCCCAATATGTAAGCAGCTTCACCTAGATCTTTCATTGAAAAACTTTTATTCAAGTATCCCTTTATGCTATCCAGAAATTCTATATCATTTCCAATTAATAATATGTCATCTACATATAACATCAGAAATGCTACAAAGCTCCCACTCACTTTCTTGTAAATACAGGCTTCTCCAAAAGTCTGTATAAAACCATATGCTTTGATCAAACTATCAAAGCGTTTATTCCAACTCCGAGATGCTTGCACCAGTCCATAAATGGATCGCTGGAGCTTGCACACTTTGTTAGCACCTTTTGGATCAACAAAACCTTCTGGCTGCATCATATACAACTCTTCTTCCAGAAATCCATTCAAGAATGCAGTTTTGACATCCATTTGCCAGATTTCATAATCATGAAATGCAGCAATAGCTAACATGATTTGGATAGACTTAAGCATCGCTACGGGTGAGAAAGTCTCATCGTAGTCAACCCCTTGAACTTGTCGAAAACCTTTCGCAACAAGTCGAGCTTTATAGACAGTTACATTACCATCAGCATTAGTCTTATTCTTAAAGATCCATTTATTCTCAATGGCTTGCCGATCATCGGGCAAGTCAACCAAAGTCCATACTTTGTTCTCATACATGGATCCCATCTCAGATTTCATGGCCTCTAGCCATTTTGTGGAATCTGGGCTCATCATCGCTTCCTCATAGTTCGTAGGTTCATCATGGTCAAGTAACATAACTTCCAGAATAGGATTACCGTACCACTCTGGTGCGGATCTTACTCTGGTGGACCTACGAGGTTCAGTAGAAACTTGATCTGAGGTTTCATGATCAATATCATTAGCTTCCTCACTAATTGGTGTAGTTGTCACAGGAACCGGTTCTTGTGATGAACTACTTTCCAACAAGGGAGTAGATACAGTTATCTCATCAAGTTCTACTTTCCTCCCACTCACTTCTTTCGAGAGAAACTCCTTCTCTAGAAAGGATCCGATTTTAGCAACAAAAATCTTGCCCTCAGATCTGTGATAGAAGGTGTACCCAATGGTCTCTTTTGGTATCCTATGAAGACACATTTCTCCGATTTAGGCTCGAGCTTATCTGGTTGAAGTTTCTTCACATAAGCATCGCAGCCCCAAACTTTAAAAAACGACAACTTTGGTTTCTTGCCAAACCACAGTTCATAAGGCGTCGTCTCAACGGATTTTGATGGTGCCCTATTTAACGTGAATGCGGCCGTCTCTAAAGCATAACCCCAAAACGATAGCGGTAAATCAGTAAGAGACATCATAGATCGCACCATATAAGTACGATTACGATGTTCAGACACACCATTTCGTTGTGGTGTTCCGGGTGGCGTGAGTTGTGAAACTATTCCGCATTGTTTCAAATGTAAATGTCACACCCTAGTTAGCCATGCATTAGAGTGTTGCATCATGTATATTCCATTCAACAGAAATTTGAAATGGGGATGACAGATCCCCCAGCCCCTCTGAAACCAACTAGGGTTTACTAAAAATATTTTCAATGAACCTGAAATGCCCTTCTAAAATGTCCATCATTTTTGTCTTGGTTCAGAACCTTTGCCAAAAGTGGTGCACAATTTTCTAGGTCATCCTAAGGTCTTTGAATTAAATCATAAGTATTTGAGTTTGGGCATTTAAATTATATAAAATATTTCAAATGCTCAAATAATTCCAAACCAAAATGTTCCAAGCTGGATATATTCCAGTTAGTGGCCATAAGCAGTTTGGTGATTTTTAGAGTTGCCTAGGTATTTTTAGAAAGTCCACAAACTTACAGAAAAATAGAAAAGGAAAAATCAAAGAGGAGCAGAGGCTTACCTGGCGCCCACCTGGCAAGCCCACCTGCCGGCCCAGCCCAGCAGCCGCTCCAGCGAGCTGCTTGCCTTCTAGCACGCGCCACGCAGGTGCTCGACGGCGGCACCAGCGCGCGCCACGCAGCTGGCCGTCGCCCTGCTTCCTCCTCTCGCCGCCCTGCTGGCCTGGACGAACTCCACGTCGCACCCCGAACCCCGTGGACACACCCATTCGCCCCCAGCTCCTCTCCCTCGCTCTCCCGCACCATGGCCGACGCCACCGCAGCCGCACCGTCGCCGTAGTCGCGCTCTTCGTCGTCCCCGCGCCGCGCCACCGTGTCCAGGAGCTCCGCCGCCCTCCTCTCCTTCGAGCTAGCCGAGCCCCGAGCGCTCGCGTGCCCCGAAGCCACTGCACCGACCTCGTCCGATCCGCCATCGCCGGAGATCCCCTTCGCTGTCGCCGCCGCACCAGCTCGTCCCCGACCGCGCCGTCTGCCTCTTCGAGACCTCCGTGAGCCCAGCTACCTCCTCCCCCTTTCCTCTCTCGCTCTCGTGCACCACAGCGAGTGCACGAAGCTTCACCGCACGCACCTCCGCCGAGCTCGTCGCCGACGTGTCTCCGGCCAACCACCGGCCACACCACCGTGTCTAACGCACTCACCGCACCCGCAGGAACCCGTAGCACCACTCCATGAGCCTCGCCGTGTCCCGTAGCCTCGAGTTCGACCTCACCCGAACTCCAACGACCGCCAAGGTCGTCGCCGGCGACGTTTCCGGCCACCCCGAGCTCAACCACCACCACCAAGAGCTGCGGCTTGCTCCCAGCTACCCGTAGATGCCCTCCGCCGCTCATTTAGTCGCCGGAACGCACAAAAGCACTCTCGCCGCCGCGTTCGGCCTCGCCGGCTGCTAAACGCCGACGAGTTGACCCTGCTGACCCCTCGTTTGACCACGGGTGGGCCCAGTTTGACCCCCCTGGGTCAATGACAGGTGGGGCCTAGCCCTGTTAACTAATTAGGATCAGTATTAACCAATAATTAGTTAAACTAATTACACTAACACACGGGACCCACTAGTCAGGTTTAACCTGGACTGTTCCGTTGACCACTGACGTCATCCTGACGCAATGCTGACGCAGTAAGTTATTTACTGGAATTATTATTACACAGGAAATTCCAGAAAATAACCCAAACTTCAAAAAATCATAGAAATTAATCTGTAGCTCCAAATGCAAAGTGTTATATATGAAAAATGATCAGAAAAATCCATTCTATCCATCTGTACTGGTTTCATGCATGTTTAAGCAACCTAACCTGCTGTTTATTGCAGAGCAAGATAAAACACTTTAAAGGGCCATTTATGAGTTTGAAACTTGAATCTTTGGTTCAAAATAGTTCAAACCCATCTGGTCTTAGTTGCATTAGCCCAACACACTCATATTGCCATGTTTCATGCATGCATCATATTGTTGCATATTGTTTGGTGATGATTGTGTATCGGTGCTCTCTGCGGTAGGTCCTGCCCCTGAGGAGTATCGTGATTACCCCAACGAAGAACAATACCAGTGCATCGACCCATCAGGCAAGCAACCAACCATTTGATCATATCGATACAATCCCATGTTCTCGCTCCTGCTCTCTTTTACTGCATTAAGACAACGCGTTTCAAACTGTTGTGTGCTGCGGTAGTTGAACCCATTTCCTCTGCATGACCTGTCATTGCCACAGTAACTAGATGAAACCCACTAGCATGTGTAGGACTTGATTGAGCCATGTGTGTGTGTGTGTGTGTTGTTCCTACCTTGCTATGCCTGCTATGCTTAGAGTCATGTCAGGTCTGGTTCATCTGGGTGATGGGCTAGAGTGAAATGTTCGTGTCAGTATGGGAGTGATGCGTTGAACACGATTTGGTAAAGGTATCGATGAGAGGCCATGTAGGAGTACATGGTGGGTTGTTTCGTTGAAGCCGTCCTTAAGCACTGAGATCTGTATGTGTGATTTAAGAATCAGCTACTACCATGCATTGGGCCCGAAACCAATGGACCCTCTCGGCTTCTTATTCACCCTAGTTCTCTGTCCAGGAGTTGCAAGTAGTTTCTGGTGTTTGTAGCTTACTGGAGGCCGTGGACAGCGCTGACCGTAGGGGTGGGCTGTGATGCGGTAGGTATGTGGCCGGGTATACCGGGCACCCGTTAGGTGTCTCGGAACCCTGTTCACATCGTTTGGGGCTCTGAGCGAAACCCCGGCCGGATCTCCTCACGGATGGAACCCGAATAGGCGATAAACCTGGACTAGAGACTTAGGTGTTTAGGTAGGTCGTGGCCGACACCCACGTTGGGCTTCCGCTTGAAGGTTGCCGAGTACATGTCGTGTAAACGGCGGTAAGTGGTGAGAGCGTGTATGAAGAAGTACACCCCTGCAGGGTTAACATAATCTATTCGAATAGCCGCGTCCGCGGTAAAGGACTACTTGGTTGCCTATACAGTTCATAGACAAGTAAACTGGAAACTACTAAAAGCCTCAAGATAAGCGTGAGTGCCGAGGATGTCTCTTCCGTAGGAAGACGGAGGTGGATCCTCGGTAGTGTATTGAAGTGGTGAGTAGTGGACTCATGTGCGCAAAACTATTTCAAGTTGGAGTCTCGTAGGATAGCTTAGCCAAGAGTCAAAGCTGGCTTGCTGCAATAACTCCACCAACCCTTCTTGATAATGTGCATGTATGTAGGATCTGATGTAAGTCTTGCTGAGTACCTTTGTACTCATGTTGCTTTAATTTACATTTTTTAGAAGATGCTACAAACCCTTCTGACGGGTTCTTCTTGGACGTTGACATCGATGAGTAGACTGAGGCCCAGGTGGTGACCCTGAGCTTGTGAAGGACCATGTAGTATAGCTAGGCTTACCCAAGCCTCTTTTATTTTACTAGTTGTCTGTACTCAGACAAGACACTTCCGCTGTTGGCTTGTATGCTTGCATGACTTGAATGTGGGTCGTGTGACCCGTACTTATGTGTATGCTATGTATGGCTCTCTGAGCCTTTAAATAAAGTACTTGTGTTGTAGAGTCATGTTGTGATGCCTTGTTGTATTTGCACATATCGAGCATATTGTGTGTATGATTGAAATGCTTGGTATGTGCGGGATCTGACTATCTAGTTGTTTATCCTTAGTAGCCTCTCTTACCGGGAAATGTCTCCTAGTGCTTCCACTGAGCCATGGTAGCTTGCTACTGCTCCGGAACACTTAGGCTGGTCGGCATGTGTCCTTCTTCGTTCCTGTGTCTGTCCTTGCGGGGAAATGTCACGCAATGAATACCGGAGTCCTGTTAGCCCGCTGCAGCCCGGTTTACCGGAGTCCTGCTAGCCCAGTGCTACAGCCCGGATTCACTTGCTGATGACCGACACGTTCGATGCTGGGTCATGGATGCCTGTCCCTGTAAGTCTATGCCACTTTGGGTTTACGACTAGCCATGTCAGCCCGGGCTCCTTATCATATGGATGCTAGCGACACTATCATATACGTGTGCCAAAAGGCGCAAACGGTCCCGGGCAAAGGTAAGGCGACACTCGTGGGAATACCGTGCGTGAGGCCGCAAAGTGATATGAGGTGTTACAGGCTAGATCGATGTGACATTGAGTCGGGGTCCTGACAGTAAACCAAACTCGTAACTCAAATATTCTCCTCCACGATCAGATCGTAGAAACTTTATTTTCTTGTTACGATGATTTTCCACTTCACTCTAAAATTCTTTGAACATTTCAAATGTTTCAGACTTGTGTTTCATCAAGTAGATATACCCATATCTGCTCAAGTCATCTGTGAAGGTGAGAAAATAACGATACTCGCCGCGAGCCTCAACATTTATTGGACCACAAACATCAGTATGTATGATTTCCAACAAATCAGTTGCTCGCTCCATAGTTCCGGAGGACAGCGTTTTAGTCATCTTGCCCATAAGGCACGGTTCGCAAGTACCAAGTGATTCATAATCAAGTGATTCCAAAAGCCCATCAGTATGGAGTTTCTTCATGCGCTTTACACCGATATGACCTAAACGACAGTGCCACAAATAAGTTGCACTATCATTATCAACTCTGCATCTTTTGGTTTCAACACTATGAATATGTGTATCACTACTATCGAGATTCAATAAAAATAGACCACTCTTCAAGGGTGCATGACCATAAAAGATATTACTCATATAAATAGAACAACCATTATTCTCTGATTTAAATGAATAATCGTCTCGCATCAAACAAGATCCAGATATAATGTTCATGCTTAACGCTGGCACCAAATAACAATTATTTAGGTCTAAAACTAATCCCGATGGTAGATGTAGAGGTAGCGTGCCGACCGCGATCACATCGACTTTGGAACCATTTCCCACGCGCATCGTCACCTCGTCCTTAGCCAATCTTCGCTTAATCTGTAGTGCCTGTTTCGAGTTGCAAATATTAGCTACAGAACCAGTATCAAATACCCAGGTACTACTGCGAGCATTAGTAAGGTACACATCAATAACATGTATATCACATATACCTTTGTTCACTTTGCCATCCTTCTTATCTGCCAAATACTTGGGGCAGTTCCGCTTCCAGTGTCCAGTCTGCTTGCAGTAGAAGCACTCAGTTTCAGGCTTTGGTCCAGACTTGGGTTTCTTCTCTTGAGCAGCAACTTGTTTGCTGTTCTTCTTGAAGTTCCCCTTCTTCTTCCCTTTGCCCTTTTTCTTGAAACTGGTGGTCTTGTTAACCATCAACACTTGATGCTCCTTCTTGATTTCTACTTCCGCGGCTTTTAGCATTGCGAAGAGCTCGGGAATAGTCTTGTCCATCCCTTGCATATTATAGTTCATCACGAAGCTCTTGTAGCTTGGTGGCAGTGATTGGAGAATTCTGTCAATGACACTATCATCAGGAAGATTAACTCCCAGTTGAATCAAGTGATTATTATACCTAGACATTTTGAGTATGTGTTCACTGACATAACTATTCTCCTCCATCTTGCAGCTATAGAACTTATTGGAGACTTCATATCTCTCAATCCGGGCATTTGCTTGAAATATTAACTTCAACTCCTGGAACATCTCATATGCTCCATGACGTTCAAAACGTCGTTGAAGACCCGGTTCTAAGCCGTAAAGCATGGCACACTGAACTATCGAGTAGTCATCATCTTTGCTCTGCCAGACGTTCTTAACATTGTCAGTTGCATCAGCAGCAGGCCTGGCACCCACTGGTGCTTCCAGGACGTAATTCTTCTGTGCAGCAATGAGGATAATCCTCAGGTTACGGACCCAGTCCGTGTAATTGCTACCATCATCTTTCAACTTTGCTTTCTCAAGGAACGCATTAAAATTCAACGGAACAACAACACGAGCCATCTATCTACAACAAACATAGACAAGCAAAATACTATCAGGTACTAAGTTCATGATAAATTTAAGTTCAATTAATCATATTACTTAAGAACTCCCACTTAGACAGACATCTCTCTAGTCATCTAAGTGAACACGTGATCCAAATCAACTAAACCATGTCCGATCATCACGTGAGATGGAGTAGTTTCAATGGTGAACATCATTATGTTGATCATATCTACTATATGATTCACGCTCGACCTTTCGGTCTCCATGCTCCGAGGCCATATCTGTATATGCTAGGCTCGTCAAGTTTAACCCGAGTATTCCGCGTGTGCAACTGTTTTGCACCCGTTGTATTTGAACATAGAGCCTATCACACCCGATCATCACGTGGTGTCTCAGCACGAAGAACTTTCGCAACGGTGCATACTCAGGGAGAACACTTCTTGATAATTAGTGAGAGGTCATCTTAAAATGCTACCGTCAATCAAAGCAAGATAAGATGCATAAAGGATAAACATCACATGCAATCAATATAAGTGATATGATATGGCCATCATCATCTTGTGCTTGTGATCTCCATCTTCGAAGCACCGTCGTGATCACCATCGTCACCGACGCGATATCTTGATCTCCATTGTAGCCTCGTTGTCGTTACGCCATCTATTGCTTCTACAACTATCGCTACCGCTTAGTGATAAAGTAAAGCAATTACAGGGCGTTTGCATTTCATACAATAAAGCGACAACCATATGGCTCCTGCCAGTTGCCGATAACTTCGGTTACAAAACATGATCATCTCATACAATAAAATATAGCATCACGTCTTGACTATATCACATCACAACATGCCCTGCAAATACAAGTTAGACGTCCTCTACTTTGTTGTTGCAAATTTTACGTGGCTGCTACGGGCTTAGCAAGAACCGTTCTTACCTACGCATCAAAACCACAATGATAGTTCGTCAAGTTAGTGCTGTTTTAACCTTCGCAAGGACCGGGCGTAGCCACACTCGATTCAGCTAAAGTGAGAGAGACAGACACGCGCCATCCACCTTTAAGCACAAGTGCTCGTAACGGTGAAACCAGTCTCGCGTAAGCGTACGCGTAATGTCGGTCCGGGCCGCTTCATCTCACAATACCGCCGAACCAAAGTATGACATGCTGGTAAGCAGTATGACTTGTATCGCCCACAACTCACTTGTGTTCTACTCGTGCATATAACATCAACGCATAAAACCTAGGCTCGGATGCCACTGTTGGGGAACGTAGTAATTTCAAAAATTTTCCTACGCACATGCAAGATCATGGTGATGGCATAGCAACAAGAGGGGAGAGTGTTGTCCACGTACCCTCGTAGACCGTAAGCGGAAGCGTTAGCACAACGCGGTGGATGTAGTCGTACGTCTTCACGATCCGACCGATCCAAGCACCGAACGTACGGCACCTCCGAGTTCAGCACACGTTCAGCTCGATGACGATCCCCGGGCTCTGATCTAGCAAAGCTTCGGGGATGAGTTCCATCAGCACGACGGCTGGTGACGATGATGATGTTCTACCGGTGCAGGGCTTCTCCTAAACTCCGCGACAATATGACCGAGGTGGAATATGGTGGAGGGGGGCACCGCACACGGCTAAGGAACGATCCGTAGATCAACTTGTGTGTCATGGGGTGCCCCCCTGCCCCCGTATATAAAGGAGGGAGGGGGGAGGCCGGCCGGCCCTTGTGGGCGTGCCAAGGAGGAGGAGTCCTCCTCCTAGTAGGAGTAGGACTCCCCCTTTCCTACTCCTA
>NC_041391.1:161513653-161666429 GCF_002162155.2 Triticum dicoccoides
TTCCGGTGTCCGAATATAGTCGTCCAATATATCAATCTTTATGTCTCGACCATTTCGAGACTCCTCGTCATGTCCGTGATCACATCCGGGACTCCGAACAAACTTCGGTACATCAAAAATTATAAACTCATAATAAAACTGTCATCGTAACGTTAAGCGTGCGGACCCTACGGGTTCGAGAACTATGTAGACATGACCTAGAACTATTCTCGGTCAATAACCAATAGCGGAACCTGGATGCCCATATTGGTTCCTACATATTCTACGAAGATCTTTATCGGTTAAACCGCATAACAACATACGTTGTGCCCTTTGTCATCGGTATGTTACTTGCTCGAGATTTGATCGTCGGTATCCAATACCTAGTTCAATCTCGTCACTGGCAAGTCTCTTTACTCGTTACGTAATGCATCATCCCGTAACCAACTCATTGGTCACATTGCTTGCAAGGCTTATAGTGATGTGCATTACCGAGAGGGCCCAGAGATACCTCTCCAACAATCGGAGTGACAAAACCTAATCTCGAAATACGCCAACTCAACATGTACCTTCGGAGACACCTATAGTACTCCTTTATAATCACCCGGTTACGTTGTGACATTTGGTAGTACCCAAAGTGTTCCTCTGGTAAACGGGAGTTGCATAATCTCATAGTTACAGGAACATGTATAAGTCATGAAGAAAGCAATAGCAATATACTAAACGATCAAGTGCTATGCTAACGGAATGGGTCACGTCAATCACATCATTCTCCTAATGATGTGATCCCGTTAATCAAATGACAACACATGTCTATGATTAGGAAACATAACCATCTTTGATTAATGAGCTAGTCAAGTAGAGGCATACTAGTGACTATATTTTTGTCTATGTATTCACACATGTATCATGTTTCCGGTTAATACAATTCTAGCATGAATAATAAACATTTATCATGATATGAGGAAATAAATAATAACTTTATTATTGCCTCTAGGGCATATTTCCTTCACAGACATGTTGCAAACACTGACAACAGACCCTGTGAATAGATATAGATGAGGTAGATAGGAAGAGCATCACAAAATACAGAGGTTTTTGCAAAAGAGTGAGTCAGGAACTTAGTTTTAGTTTTCCACAGAAAGCATTTCAGATCTACAGATTTGTAAACTCGGTGATACCGAAGCAGCTTTTGGAACCTAAACTAGTGAACTCGGTCAGACCGAGTCACAGTTCGGTGGCACCAAGACTGCTAGGGTTTCACAAAGTCCTGAACTCAGTCACACCGATTTGCAATTCTCGGTCAGACCGAGAATCACATGTGCAATGGCCTTGGCCAAATTGGTGGAACCGATTTCTACAACTCGGTTGGTCCGAGATGGTTTCGGCGGAAACCTAACCCTAAATTTTCAATCCACAACTAAGCTACAGGGTGTTTTCGCTGGATAAGATGATCTCAATCGTGGCAAGATACATGGCAAAACAATGTGCTAGGAATCCGGAGTGGGATTAGCACAAGGATCAAGTCCATACCCTAGTTCGGTGATGGACTTGCTACCGTGGCAACGATGGAGACGATTCCCATTGACGGCGGCGGAGACCAGCGGCGGGAGGCAGCTGGCGATGAGGAGGACGATCCGGAGACCCAGGGAGGCATAGCAGGCTAAGCGCGGGCGAAAGAGTTCGAAGAAATTTCCAAATTTTGGCCCGTGGATATATATAGCCTGACCCTATCGGTGTGACCGAGTGGAACAACTCGGTGGCACCAAGATGCATAACTGCAAGCAGTTACTGCAACTCGGTGTGACCGAAAAGTTCAAATCAGTTGCACTGAGATTGAAAACCTAGATCGACTTAGTGATCTCGGTATGACCGAAATGGAAGAGTCGGTCAGACCGAAATGCATAAAGAAGTTTTGGAAGTTTAAGTTTATGACGAATCGGGGAATCCGAGTGCTCCTCACACAGAGTGGTTCGAATCTGACTTGATCAAACTTTGAGATGTAGCATGAATAGAGTTTGAGACAAGAAAAGCATAGATAGCTAGAGAAGGTGCTTAGGCATTCTTGTCCATCCACTTGGCAAAATAAAAGAAATCAAACAATCAAAGCAACAAGTGGATGTCCTCGAATGAGTAAATTATGCAACCAACATGCTCACATAATAAAATGACAAATGAAATATGTGTCAAAGCATGCACAACCATTCTAGCATTCTATCAAGCAATTGGCGATGACTAGGTCATCTATATATGAGCATATTGACTTAGGAGTCAAATGAGAACATTTGATCATAGGTCATACTCATCATTTAAGCTCAAGTGGGGTTGCCACTTTTACATAATGCATTGTTGTGTTCACACCATTTGAGTTGCTTTAGCTCAATTCTTAGAGTAAAGCTCCCCCTAGATGTGAGATCCCCCCTTAGAGGGATGAACTAACCTTGGGTTTTGTCGATGATGACTTCATGTAGGTGTTGAAGATGTGGATGCTCAATGTTGATGTAGATCATTTGGAGCAATCCTTTGGAGTGAGTTGCACTTTCAATACGTACACGGGTTAGTCCCACAAGGAACAAACAAGGATATCCATAGACATAGAGTGATGCACACACAACTTGATGTCTATGAAAGCATTAGGTTACCTTGTCCATTGTCTTACCAACAAGAGGGTTTGTGACTCCATGAACTAGTGCAAGATGTGGAAGTTCATTGTACTTGTCCTTGCCAAAATGATATGAGTGAAATATGTTGGCGGAGTCACCCTCAAGAACTCTTCTAGTTCTTCTTCTTCGGGATCCACATCATCTTGATGGGAATCCTTGGAGTTGTAGTCGTGCTTGATGAAGTAGAACTTGATGTAGTCTTGGGAACCCACTTGACCAAGGCCTTAGGAGCTTCTTCAAATGCATCAATCTCCTCTTGAAGCTTGTCCTTGCCTTTTTGCTTGTGCTCTTGTGGTGGAAGATCATCTTGAGCTTGTGTTCCTTTGAAGGAAGTAGGATCATACTTCTCTTATTGAGGAACAAACTTCGTCTTGGGGTATTGATCTTCTTCCCACTCAACTCCATTGGCGTTGAACTTTCGTTCAAAACCAACACCTTGGTTCTTCCGGTGCCTTCCTTGCTTGCATACAATTTCCTCGAATTGCTTACTCCCGGCAAGACTCTTGTAAACACCTTTCTCTATAATTCCCTTCAATAAGCTATTTTCTTGCTCAAGTGTAACTTGGCTAAGATAATCATTAGTGGAATTAAGAGAACTACTAGAAGCAACAACATTGGATTTAACATGATTATTGTTACTACTAGAGGAAGAATCCTTCTTGTTCTTGTTACTAGACTTGACTTGAGGCATGTATGTAGATAAGAGTAAACGATTGGCAATGTAAGAAGAACTTTTCTTGCGAAGATCATCATTGATTGCCTTTAAGAACTCATGCTCTTGCTCAAGGTTGAGCTTTTCAAAGTGTAACTTCTCATGAGTCCTTAAAAGTTCTCGATGATCCCCTAAGATAGTTTCATGAGCTAACTTAAGAGTGTTTAGTTGTTTAGTTAGGAGCTCAATCTTCTCCTTATCATTGTCATTCGTTTTATCTTGATTAGCATGATCAATTGATGTTTCATCATAGTATTCATCACTAGAGTTGTCAATAAGTAAATCATAATCACCTAACAAGTCATCTTCATCACTATTGAAATCAACATACTCGGGGTGTGTTACCTTTGGGCCTTTAGCCATGAAGCATCTTCCAAGTCCTTCGTTTGGTGAGTCAAATATGTCCTAGGAGTTGGTTGACACGAGTGCTAGACCGGAAACACCTTCATCTTGAGTATGTTTGGAGTCGGAGTGATAGCTTCTCTCAGAGTGATTGTCGAAGTCGGAGCTGGAAACCCATTCACCAACATGAGCTTGATGTCTTTGTTTTGTGTAGCTCCTTGATGACTTGTCCTTCCTTTCTGAATCCTTGCTTCTCCGGGATGTTCTTTGTTCATAACGATCATCTCTACTCCTTCTCTCTCTTGGTGGTGATTCTTCTCTTCTACTTCTCCTCTTAGGTGATTCTTCTCTTCTACTTCTCCTCTTAGGTGATTCTTCTCTTCTTTTGTAGGGAGCCGTACACTCATTGGAATAGTGTCCGGGTCTTCCACAATTGTAGCAATTACGCTCTCGACTAGAAGATCTTTTGTCATTGTAGGACCTTGACTTGGAGCTTCTCTCTTTGCTTCTACTCTTGTAGAACTTGTTGAAGTTCTTCACCATTAGGCTCAATTCTTTATTGAAGGTTTGTTTCTCACTTGATGATGTGGGGGATTCACATGAGGCTTTGTAAGCACCACTTGACTTGTTGTGGAGCTCCTCCTTATCCTTGAGTGACATCTCATGAGCAACAATTCTTCCAATGACTTCCGTTGGCTTGAGATTCTTGTAATTGGGAATCATTTGGATCAATGTGCACATGGTATCATATTTCCCATCCAAAGCTCTTAGGATCTTCTTGATGATGAATTTGTCGGTCATCTCTTCACTTCCTAAGCCGGCAATCTCGTTTGTAATGAGAGCAAGCCTAGAGTACATTTCAGCGACGCCTTCACCATCCTTCATCTTGAACTTGTCAAGTTGACTTTGAAGCACATCCAACTTGGATTCCTTGACGGAGTCGGTACCTTCGTGCATATCAATCAAAGGATCCCAAGTTTCCTTTGCATTCTCAAGACGGCTGATTTTGTTGAATTCGTCGAGGCTCAGTCCGTTGAAGAGGATATCACAAGCTTGAGCGTTGCATTGCAGCATCTTCAACTCATCCGCGCTAGCTTCACGGTTCGGTTCTCTCCCATCAAAGAATTCACCTTGCAATCCAATACACACAATAGCCCAAACGGCGGGGTTATGTCCAAGAATATGCATTTTCATCTTATGCTTCCAACTAGTAAAATTAGTACCATCAAAGTAAGGACCTCTGCGGTGATAGTTTCCCTCGCTAGACGCCATACTCTCCTAGGTTGTGAAACAAGGGCTATGACCACCAAAAGCTATGGAAATCAAAGCAAATGGATACCAAAGCTCTGATACCACTTGTAGGATCGAAAGTATGTCTAGAGGGGGGGGGGTGATTAGAATATTTGACCAATTAAAAACTTATCATTTTCCCAATTTTAGTCTTTGGCAAATTTTAGCTAACTTAGCACAAGTCAAGCAATCTTAACACAATTCAAGCAAGCATGCAAAGAGTATATGAGCAGCGGAAAGTAAAGCATGCAACTTGCAAGAATGTAAAGGGAATGGTTTGGAGAATTCAAATGCAATTGGAGACACGGATGTTTTTGTCGTGGTTCTGATAGGTGGTGCTATCGTACATCCACATTGATGGAGACTTCAACCCACGAAGGGTAACGGCTGCGCGAGTCCATGGAGGGCTCCACCCAAGAAGGGTCCACGAAGAAGCAACCTTGTCTATCCCACCATGGACGTCGCCCACGAAGGACTTGCCTCACTAGCGGTAGATCTTCACGAAGTAGGCGATCTCCTTGCCCTTACAAACTCCTTGGTTCAACTCCACAATCTTGTCGGAGGCTCCCAAGTGACACCTAGCCAATCTAGGAGACACCACTCTCCAAGAAGTAACAAATGGTGTGTTGATGATGAAATCCTTGCTCTTGTGCTTCAAATGATAGTCTCCCCAACACTCAACTCTCTCTCACAGGATTTGGATTTGGTGTAAAGAAGATTTGAGTGGAAAGCAACTTGGGGAAGGCTAGAGATCAAGATTCATATGGTAGGAATGGAATATCTTGGTCTCAACACAAGTGTAGGTGGTTCTCTCTCAGAAAATGTAAGTTGGAAGTGTAGGTTCATTCTGATGGCTCTCTCCACGAATGAAGAGGAGGTGGAGGGGTATATATAGCCTCCACACAAAATCTAACCGTTACACACAACTTGCCAATCTCGGTGGGACCGAATTGAGAAACTCGGTAGGACCGATTCAACAAATCTAGTGACCGTTAGGATTTTCGGTGGGACCGACATGCAACTTGGTAGGGCCGATATGGTTAGGGTTATGGCATAATGTAATCTCGGTGAGACCGATTACACAAACTCGGTGGGACCGATTTTGGTAATAAGCTAACCAGAGAGTTGGTCAGGTAAACTCGGTGGGACCGGTTCGCTCATTTCTGTGAGACCAAAATGTTACGAAAAGGAAACAGAGAGTTTACATTACAATCTCGATGGGACCGATCACTCATCTCGGTGGAACCGAAACGTTACAAAGGGAAACAGAGAGATTACAATCCCATCTCGGTGAGACCGAGATCCCTATCGGTGTGACCGATTTGCCTAGGGTTTGTGGCAGTGGCTATGACATCTGAACTCGGTGGCGCCAGATAGAAAGAATCGGTGGGGCCGAGTTTGACTTTTGGATTAGGTCATATGTGGATGTGATAAAGTAGTTGAGGGCTTTGGAGCATATCACTAAGCATTTTGAGCAAGAAAGCCATTAAGCAACACCTCATCCCTCCTTGATAGTATTGGCTTTTCCTATAGACTCAATGTGATCTTGGATCACTAAAATATAAAATGTAGAGTCTTGAGCTTTGAGCTTGAGCCAATCCTTTTGTCCTTAGAATATTGAGGGGTCCACTTTTCTCATCCATGCCATGGCAATCATTGAGCTTTCCTGAAATATTTATCTTGAAATAGCATTAGCTCAATGAGCTATATGTTGTTAGGAACTACCAAAGCCACCTAGGGATAGTTGCACTTTCAGAAGCCAAAGGTGGTCGATGGGCAGCACGCGGACTGCAGCGGGGCCATGATTAGCAAGCTGGCGAACACCACTTGGCCCAAGGGGGCCTTCGTGGAGATCGTGAAGATCTGGCAACATGAGTGGTTCTACATCACCCAACCACGCCGCCCCAACTGGGCGGCCATCGCGGAGTTCAGATCCGGACCCCCCATGAGGCTCACTTCCTGGAACGAGAAGGGCATTGACTGGGGGTCCCAGACGGAGGTATTGGCACTGCAAATGCGCATCACCAACGTGCTGGGAAAGAACGTTGGTTTAACCAACGTGATACAGATCATGCTTTGCCATTGCATTGTCCCCTGCCAGCACCGAGCTTCCCCCATGTGGGAATTCAAGCCAGAGGATCCGTGGACGCTGGAATGCTTCTACGGCGCCATGCACAGAGGGATGTGGAAGCTTCTTTTTAAGTCGCAGAAGAGCAGCTGGCCTATGGAGACCGAAGACATGGGCATCAACATCGCGTATCTGGCCTCTCTAGTAAGTGTTCAATTCCTCCAGAGACATACCTAGTCATATGTTTACACACTCCGCCCCTAATCCAGGACTCCCACACCGCCCCTTGTTCGTACCTCTAGTACTCATTGTCAAGATCTTTTCCTCGACATTTGGCACCCACCATGGGGTTGCGCGTCTAGAGATTATCTGGCATAGGTGGAATTCTACATCATCACCATGATCCTCGGCAGCGAAATCCGATTTGGAGCTCTCAACTTCGTCGGTGATGATTCGATGTGGCTCCAGGAAGCCCCGCTAGACGTGAAGTCGTTGCCTACCCGTGGCACAGTGCAATTCCGCGCTACTTCATACGGAGTTCTTCTCTGTGAGTCATCGGTCCCGTATCGAGTGACACCCCTCCTTCCTGTCGGACACCATTGCAAGCACTCTGGGCGCTCATGGCTGCACTGTTGGATCAAGCATGCCGTGGACCTCCAGGCCATGTCAGAGCAGGTGGCGGTGCTCGAGCACGACGAGCCTGCCCTTGATCTTTTTGACGATCTCCACGAGGACTGCACATATAGGTCGGAGTGTGAGAGTATCGAGTCCACTGCCAAAGTCCTTATGGCTAGCTTGGAGCATCACAAACCCCGTGGATACCGGGGTGCCCGCGACGGCCACATTAGCACGTCGTGCGAGAGTGGCGACGACAACCACGAGGACGATTGCTCCACCGACCACAAGCCGTACGTGCCTCAGGCTCTCAGTCAGGAGCAGCGGGAAGAGCTTCGGCAGAAGAATGAACAAGCTCTATAGACCCCCATGTCGGTGTCAAAACCGGAAGATCTCGGGTAGGGGGTCCCGAACTGTGCGTCTAAGGATCGAATGTAACAGGAGGTAGGAGACACGATGTTTACCCATGTTCGGGCCCTCTTAATAGAGGTAATACCCACTTCCTACTTGATTGACATTGATGAATATAGGGGTTACAAGAGTTGATCTACCTCAAGATCGTAATGGCTAAACCCTAGATGTCTAGCCTGTATGATTATGATTGCCTCTACAGACTAAACCCTTCAGTTTATATAGACACCGGAGGGGTCTAGGGTTGTACAAAGTCGGTTTACAGAGGAAGGAAACTATACATCCGGACGCCAAGCTTGCCATCTACGCAAAGGAGACTCCCATCAGGACATGGGAGAAGGCCTTCTATCTCGTATCTTCATGGCCCATCAGTCCGGCCCATGTCACATAGGCCGGCCCCCCGAGGACGCCATAGTCCAGGACTCCCTCAGTAGCCCCTGAACCGGGCTTCAATGATTATGTATCCGGCCCACAAATTGTCTTCGACATTGCAAGGCGGGTTCCTTCTCCGAATACTCCAAAGTAGTCCTCCGCACATAATAGACGTGTTCGGCTCTATTTAGTAATTACAACCTTAAGGTGTAAGGGCAAAAATACTCAAAACAAAGTAAGTCACGTCCATAGGCGACTTTTTCGGCGAGGCATTATGTCCTGGCCTTATTATTATTCTGAACCGTTTTACAGCCCCCGTTGCATGTTTCGAGGCATGACCATTAACACGTCCTATCAAAGGAGATATCGTGTCCCCTTATCACAGGATCCTCATCAATACGGGTATGGGTAATCCAACTGTGCCGTTCACACGTCTCCTTGGGAATAGGTGAGGTTTAAGGATCACGAGGGGGCGCTTGATATTCGCTGCCTTTATAAGAGGACAAGGACCCATCTATTCACCTCATGCCTTCTTCTTCCTCCGCCCTTCTGTCCCCGAGCTCCAGCACCCAAGTTCTAATCTTTCCTTTCACCCCAACTTCTCCGGCGATGGCCGGATCTAGTTTCTAGGGCAAGTGGATGGACACCTCCGTAACGGAGCAGGACAACAAGGATCTACGCGAGGCGAGGTACCTGACGGCGGAGATTACCCACAGGCTTCCTACCCCGGGGCAGGTCATCCCCACCCCAAAGCCTGGCGAGAGGGTGGTATTTATCTCCCACTTCCTACGAGGACTTGGGTTTCCCTCCATCCCTTTGTCTGAGGTTTCATGTTTTACTACGGGCTAGATTTCCACGATCTAGCCCCGAATTCCTTCCTCCACACCTTAGTGTTCATCGTCGTGTGTGAGGCATTTCTCCGCGTCCCCCCCCCACACTTTGGCTTGTGGATCAAGGTCTTTAATGTGAAGTGGAAGGTGGTCGAGGGACAACACGTCAAGTGCGGCGGCGCCATGGTGAGAAAGTCAACCATGTTCCCTGGCCCAAAGGGAGATTCGTGGATACTGTCAAGGTATGGCAGCAGGAGTGGTTCTACATCACCAAACCCCGCGGCACCAAGTGGGCGGCTGTCGGTGTCAAAACCGGCGGATCTCGGGTAGGGGGTCCCGATCTATGCGTCTAGGCGGATGGTAACAGGAGACGAGGGACACGATGTTTTTACCTAGGTTCGGGCCCTCTTGATGGAGGTAAAACCCTACGTCCTGCTTGATTAATATTGATGATGTGGGTTACAAGAGTAGATCTACCACGAGATCAAGGAGGCTAAACCCTAGAAGCTAGCCTATGGTATGATTGTTATTCGTCCTATGGACTACAGCCATCCGGTTTATATAGACACCGGAGAGGGCTAGGGTTACACAGAGTCGGTTACAAAGGTAGGAGATCTGCATATCCGTATCGCCAAGCTTGCCTTCCACGCCAAGGAAAGTCCCATCCAGACACGGGACGAAGTCTTCAATCTTGTATCTTCATAGTCTTGGAGTCTGGCCGATGATGATAGTTCGGCTATCCGGACACCCCCTAGTCCGGGACTCCCTCAGTAGCCCCTGAACCAGGCTTCAATAACAACGAATTCGGCGCGTATGTTGTCTTTGGCATTTGCAAGGCGGGTTCTTCTCCATGCCCCATGTGTTTGCCGGATAGTGTCCGGTTTCTTGATAAATGCTGCGCTCCTTGGCTTCCGCGTCCAATAATGGCCTTCTTCTATGCGTCGTACGAATGCGAAAAGCCAGGGTATTTTTATGTTTTACCCCCTAGCTGCACAAATAAGCTGCCTATAAGAGAGGCGAGGATCCAGATCCAAATCACACCATCCTCCTTCCGCAAGTACTCATCGAGGCGCATCTGACACCAAACCCATTCCAACATGGACAGTCGACGCGACTCCTCTTCTCGCACTCCCAGCCCTAAGCCAGGAGATTGGAGGAGATGCTCAGTCCCGCACAGCGAGTTAGTGACGCTCCAAGCAGAGGGATATCTTCCCCCGGCCTTCATGGTTCCGGTTCGAGCCGGACTGGCCACCTACAAGGGTGGGAAGCAGGCGGAGAGCGCCCCTAATCCCTCCAAAGGAGAGCGGGTGTGCTTCGTCCCCTACTTAATCAGGGGACTCGGATTTCCTATACATCCGTTTCTCCGGGGGCTCCTGGAGTTCTACGGACTCTAGCTTCATCACCTTACACCTGCCTCCATTTTGCACATCGCGGGCTTCGTAGCTCTGTGTGAGCTGTTCTTGGGCATTGAGCCCCATTTTGCGCTGTGGAAGAGGCTGTTTTGCCTCGTACCCCGCTCTCACGAGGGGTCGATATATCAAGTGGGCAGAGCCGAAATATGGCGCATTGCCGGGACCGGATACCTGTCCGGGACCCCGAAGAAGGCGTCCAAAGACTAGCCTTCGGAGTGGTTTTATATGGAGGATGCTCCGCTGCCGGATCCAGTCCGAATCAGCCTTCCGGAGTTCAGCAACGCTCCACTGAAGAAACGCCTGAGTTGGCGCCCACGGAGCCCTCAACGAGAAGATGATAGGAGCGTCCATTACTTGATGGGCCGGATACGGCTGCTAGCCCATTCCGGATTAACCATGATCGGAGTCATGGCCACATGCATTATGCGCGGGGTGCAGCCGCTCCAATATAGGGGCTACCCCATGTGGGACTTCAATGGAGACGATGACGCCAGCCGTCACGGCCGCAAGGGACCTGGCTCGGCCGACGACCTGGTGAAGATCCTGTCCGGCTTGTACAAGGGGGAGAAGGAGGACTTCCTCCGCACGAATCCTCTGAACGGGTTTTCCATGAACAACCCTCGGAGCTGGGTAAGCGATGGCATGCATATCTGACCCGTGCCTTTAAAGGCAATTGTCTTATTGTATGATTTTGACACAGGAACTGCGTCGGGATGTGGAGGGCATAAAAAGCCCAGCTCCACAACCCGAGGATCCAGAAAGGTCCCTTGATCCGGCCTTCGAAGAGGATCCAGACTTAGCGGTGGAACTGATCGACGGGGTGTTCCACCAGTTCAGCATAGATAATGCTTTAGTCGCCATTATGGATGAGTACCCTGGTTTGTTTCCGGCCTCCCAGGTGACTACGACCGAGGTCTTGACACCATAATTTAATTCGTGCTCAATTCTGACCATCCCATACTGATGGTGCATCGCAGGAGGTGCCTTTAAGGCGGGAAGCCGAACCCGCGGTGGCCGGCCAACAAGGGTCAATCCGGCCCAGCAGGCGGAAGAGGAGTGCGACGCGAACTGAAACGTCGCCGCAACGGTACGGAGCACCACTTTTTTTAAGGGAAGGATTCCTAGGAGGTATATTAATGCTCATAACTTTTCCAGAAAGAGTGCTCGCCGGACAGTGTCCGGAGAGGTTGCCAATCAAGCCTCCGCCATCCATGCTCCAATGCATGGCCTGGGAGGGGAGGCGAATACAAGGCATGAGTCGGACGCTCCTCTAACGGAGGATGCCGACAGGCTATCCGCCACCCGGTCTGAGGTGGTGAGCACCATGAATCACATGCGTCGCCGGACAGTTCTTCGTGACGCGTGTTTCTCCCCGGAGGCGTTAAATGCCTTTGATGCGGGAAACGCGCACCTCCGTGCCGCTCAAGATGGGTTAACCAGAGCCACGGAGCAGTATGTGAAAGACATACGTGTAAGTAATTTTAATAGTTATATATGCCAGTAGCCCCCGAGACTTAAAATAGTTAAAATAACTGATTTAAGGATCAATTTTTATGCAGGATGCTACGGAGAAGAATACCCATCTGTCCCAGGAGCTCCAAGAGTGCAAGGCCCAACTTGAGGCCGCACTGGCCGCCACAGGGGGAGCCACAAAGACCCCCGCTGGTAAGACGTACTTTGAAAAGATAATTAATTAACAAAGTGCGGCGTGAATCTGACAATAATATTGCAGAGGGCGTCGGACTAGATCTGGACAAGCAATAGCTACTGCGTCAGCTAAAGGCCGACGAGAGGGTGCTTATGAAGGTGCAGCAGGAGAGAAACAAGCTCCAAGATGCCCACACCCAACTAGGAGAAGAGCTGAAGGGTGTTCGGGCCCGTCTGTCTGGCTCCGTGAAGGAGAATCAGCGGCTTTGACGCGGCATTTATAGTAAGTGCTTGAGCAAATTCCTTTGAAAAGAAGAATTCGGCGAGGAAGTCGATTGACAGAAATATGTATTTAGGTGTGCTCACAGGTCGCCCTGCGGAGGAAATGCCTGGGTCAATGGGTGACCAACTTCCCGAGATGGTGCAATTGTTCGAACGTGTTCGACAGGCGATGAGTGGCGTCGTTCAGGCTTTATGGCCATCCGTCTCCCTACCCGAGGTCCTTGGTGAGCTTGCTGAGAAGCTTCAGGGAGCATGGCGACGCCTCCGTTTGTGGAAGATATCGGCCTGCCGTCAAGGCGCCAGGGAGGCCTGGGCCATGGTGAAGATGCGATACCCGAAGGCTGACCCAGACCACATGGCCGAGGTCGGACCTGTGGGGCCTGATGGGAAGGAGATCCCTGTGAGCTTGATGTACGGCCAAGTAGAACTAGCCACGAAATATTCCCAACAGGACTGTAAATTAGACAGCCTATTAGATGGGATTGAGGAGGAGTACAATCAATCGGTTTGATGATGTAATTTGAAATGACATGTAAGATGCCTTCTAGCCGGATTGTATATCGTTTGTCTTTGCGGACCGTTTCGCTTCAACCTCGGGACCCAACAGTCCGGAGTGTGTCCGAATACCCTTACGGTTATAAAAGAACCGGGGCATGCATGGAGATAAGGCGTCGGGTCATAATTGCTTTATCAGACAAGTGCCCAACTAGTTTTGTTATATTACATGGTTAGTAAGAAACATCTTCCAGGGAGAATAGTTCCGTTAAGGGTTCCTTTCCCTGGGAGGCATGCCCTAAGGTGCAATGCCGGACTGCGAAAGTAGCAGAAAAAGCATCTGGGGGCAGATAAATAAGTAAGTAATAAATCGTCTTTCAAGTCACCGACCGAATATTCTCTTAAGAACGCTAGCTTTCGGCTTCACCCAGTCTGAGGTACACATCCGGCTGACCCGGCAGTAACAATCGCAGAGGTGCTCCCTTTACCTCCTAGCCGAACGATCAGGAACGTAGGGGTAAGCACAGGAGCCAGGCAACCTAGCTTGGCCAAAACTTAAGTCATATCGATGCATATAATGGTGAATAAAAGGTACATGCGGAAGTATGACACATGTATTGGGCATGAAACCCATATAAATAAGCTTCTGTTAAAGAAGCCCCCAGGTATAACGAGTGCGAATAGCACATCGAGTGAGTGCGAACAAAACGCAGGTCAGCCCTCAAGAGGGTTGTGATGAAAAAAAGGGGGGAGAGAGGAGGGAAAACACAAACAACAAAAAAGTATAAAAGGTGGACGGAGAACGGAGACGAACCCTGAGTCCGGCGCTAGGCGTAAAATCTTCGGAGACGGGTTGCGTTACATGGGTTTGGCTCGAGTCGGTTGTCAGATGCTTTGCGTAGACGGTATGCACCACCGGTAAGGACTTGGTCGATGATGAAGGGACCTTCCCATTTGGGCATAAGTTTGTCCTTTTTCTTGTCCGGCAGGCGTAGAACTAGCTCGCCAACATTCTAAGTTTTGGCCCGTACTTCTCTGCTTTGATATCTTCGAGCCTGCTGTTGATAGAATGCGGAACGGGATTTTGCCACATCGCGCTCCTCCTCCAAGGCGTTCAAACTGTCCCGCCGATCTAACTCGGCTTCTCTTTCCTCGTACATGCGCACGCGAGGTGAGTCATGAATTATGTCGCAGGGCAAAACTGCCTCGGCGCCGTAGACCATAAAAAATGGTGTGAATCTGGTTGTGCGGTTTGGCGTGGTCCGCAGCCCCTAGAGTACGGAGTCGAGCTCCTCTACCCAGTGCGTGTTAGATTCCTTGAGGGACCGCACTAGTCTGGGTTTGATGCCTCTCATGATTAGACCATTTGCTCGCTCGACTTGACCGTTAGTTTGGGGGTGATAGACTGAAGCGTAATCGAGCTTGATGCCCATGTTTTTGCACCAGAGTTTAACCTCGTCGGCCGTGAAGTTCGTGCCATTATCAGTGATGATGCTGTGGGGGACTCCAAAACGGTGTACTACCCCGGATATGAAGTCTATCACCGGTCCGGATTCTGCCGTTTTAACCGGCTTGGCCTCAATCCATTTGGTGAATTTGTCCACCATGACCAATAAGTATTTGTGCTTGTGGCTTCCCCCTTGAAGGGGTCCAACCATGTCAAGCCCCCAGACCGCGAACGGCCAGGTAATGGGTATAGTTTTGAGGGCGGTGGGTGGCATGTGGCTCTGATTAGCAAAGAGCTGGCAACCGACGCATCATTGGACTAAGTCCTGAGCATCTGCTCGGGCTGTCGGCCAATAAAATCCTGTACGGAAGACCTTGCCTACAAGGGCCCGGGCTGCAGCGTGGTGCCCGCCGAGTCCCGCGTGAATTTCAGCCAGGAGATTCCGCCCCTCCTCTTCGGAGATACACCTTTGAAGGACTCCGGTTGTGCTTTTCTTATAAAGTTCTCCCTCATGGACCTTGTAGGCTTTAGATCGCCGAACTATGCAGCGGGCCTCATTTTGGTCTTCGGGAAGTTCCTGCCGAATGAATTAGGCTAGGAATGGTTCTGTCCATGGGGCAATTACTACCATTATTTCGTGAGCTGAAGGTGTTATTTCATTGGCTGAGCCGCCGATTGTGTCAGAATGGTCTGAGTTAGGTGATGCAGCTGGCTCCGGATTGTTATTTCCGGACTCCTCTTCCCATAACACGGATGGCTTAAAGAGCCATTCCAGGAAGATGTTTGGAGGGACGGCGTCTCGTTTCGCACCGATGCGCGCTAACACGTCTGCTGCCTGGTTATTATCCCGGGCTACATGGTGGAATTCGAGTCCTTCGAACCGAGCTGACATTTTTAGGACGGCGTTGCGGTAAGCTGCCATTTTTGGATCTTTGGCGTCAAAGTCTCCATTTACTTGGGATATTGCGAGGTTTGAATCCCCGCGCACCTCTAGGCGTTGAATGCCCATGGAGATTGCCATCCGGAGGCCATGCAGAAGGGCCTCGTATTCGGCTGCGTTGTTGGAGTCCGTGTACATTATTTGAAGTACGTATTGGATTGTGTCTCCAGTTGGGGACGTCAGGACGACGCCAGCCCCTAAGCCAGCTAACATTTTGGATCCGTCGAAATGCATGATCCAATTGGAGTATGCGCCGTACTCTTTAGGGAGTTCGGCTTCGGTCCATGCGGCGACGAAGTCAGCCAGAACCTGCGACTTTATAGCTCGCCGTGGTTTATAGGTTATGTCAAATGGTAAGAGCTCAATAGCCCATTTTGCAATCCTGCCCGTTGCGTCGCGATTGTTTATAATATCGTTGAGAGGTACTTCAGAGGCCACCGTTTTTGAACACTCTTGAAAGTAGTGTCGTAGCTTCCGGGATGCCATGAACACCGCATACGCTATCTTTTGATAATGTGGGTACCGGGACTTGCATGGAGTTAGAACAGTGGATACGTAGTACACTGGTTTTTGAAGAGGGAATCTGTGCCCTTCTGTCTCTCGCTCTATGACGAGTACCGCGCTGACAACTTGATGTGTTGCTGCGATATATAATAACATAGGTTCGCCCAGGTTGGGCGCGGCCAGGACGGGATTTGTTGCTAGTATGGCCTTTATTTCTTCGAGTCCGGCTGTGGCAGCATCCGTCCATTCGAAATGTTCGGTACGCCGGAGGAGGCGGTAGAGGGGCAGAGCCTTTTCTCCCAAACGGGAGATGAAGCGACTTAAGGCCGCTACGCATCCGGTTAGTTTTTGTATTTGCTTGAGGTCCTTTGGAATATCCAATTGTGACAGAGCTCGGATTTTGGCCGGGTTTGCTTCAATTCCTCTACCGGATACGATGAAGCCCAAGAGCTTTCCGGCTGGTACGCCGAAGACGCATTTTTCCGGATTGAGCTTAATGTCATATGCTCGGAGGTTGTCGAATGTCACCCTCAAGTCTTCTACTAGAGTTTCGACGTGTTTGGTCTTGACGACCACATCGTCTACGTATGCCTCTACTGTTTTGCCTATCTGGGTAGCCAGACATGTTTGAATCATGCGCTGAAATGTTGCGCCGGCATTTTTGAGTCCGAAGGGCATTGTGTTGAAGGAGAATGGCCCATATGGAGTAATGAATGCCGTTGCGGCCTGGTCTTTCTCCGCCATCTTGATTTGATGGTATCCGGAGGATGCGTCGAGGAAGCACAATGAATCATGTCCTGCGGTAGCATCGATGATTTGGTCGATGCGAGGGAGGGGGAAAGGGTCCTTTGGACAGGCCTTGTTAAGGTCTTTAAAATCGACGCAGAGGCGCCAGGATTTGTCCTTTTTTGGTACCATTACTAGATTGGCTAGCCAGTCCGGATGTTTTATATCTCTGATGAATCCGGCTTCTAAGAGTTTGGCTAGCTCCTCTCCCATTGCCTGTCTTTTGGGTTCGGAAAATCGCCGAAGAGCTTGTTTGACCGGCTTGAATCCTTTTAGGATGTTTAGGCTGTGCTCTGCCAGCCTGCATGGGATTCCTGGCATGTCTGAAGGGTGCCAGGCAAAAATGTCCCAATTTTTCCGAAGGAATTCTCGTAGTGCGGCTTCGACATCAGGACTTAATTGTGCCCCAATGGAGGCCGTCTTTGTGGGGTCCGTTGGATGGACCTGAAATTTGACTATTTCGTGTGCTGGTTTAAAAGAGGTGGACTTGGACCTCTCATCGAGTATCACATCGTCCCTATCCACCATGGAGCACAGCGTAGTTAGTTCCTCTGCCGCTAGGGCTTCGGACAATGCCTCTAGGGCCAGTGCGGCTGTCTTATTTTCAGCGCGGAGTGCTGTATCTGGGTCACTGGCTAGAGTGATTATCCCACTGGGTCCGGGCATTTTGAGCTTCATGTACCCGTAGTGGGGTATAGCTTGGAAGATTGTGAATGCCTCTCGCCCTAACAAAGCGTGATATCCGCTGCCGAATGGGGCCACTTGGAACGTGACCTCCTCGGACCTGTAATTGTTCGGTGAGCTGAACACTACATCTAGTGTGATTTTTCTTGTGCAGCGTACTTCTCGACTAGGGATTATCCCTCTGAAGGTTGTGCTGCTTCGCTCGATCCGGCTCCAGTCAATATCCATTTTTTGAAGGGTTTCCTCGTAGATAAGGTTTAATCCGCTGCCGCCATCCATGAGTACCTTGGTAAGGCGAAAGCCGTCTACTATCGGACTGAGGACCAATGCGGCTGGTGCTCTAGCTGTTCGGAATTTAGGTTCGTCGCTGGCGTTGAAGGTGATAGCCGTGTCACTCCATGGATTTGCTGTTGCTACTTGGTAGACTTCGGCGAGGCCGCGAATTGTTCGTTTTCGCATGTCATTTGATGCGAAAGTCTCGAAGACTGTTAATACCGTACCGGTACTGCTGGGCTGTTTGCCCGGGGCTAAAAAGCCTTCGCCACTTTTGGCCACCTGCCGTAGTATCCAACATGCTCGAAGGCTGTGTGTTGGAGTGGCGCCCTCCGTACTGTGGATTTTGCAGGGTCCGTTGAGCCAGCCCTCCAGTACGGTTCCATGCCCTTTAGGGGGTTTTTGCTTTTTGCTTTTTAACCCAGGTGCTTGAGTATGGCGCACCCTTTTACTTCGGACTAGGGTTGTAGTCAAGGCCGGACTGTCCCAAAACCTAGTTTCAGTGTTCCTGGCACTCTCCACCGCACAGTATTTTTGTACGATGGTCGCTAGGTCGACGAAGCGTGTAACTTTGCGACGACTTATGGCATTCATGATTCCCTTGTCCGTGCAATTGTTGCAGAAAATTGAAATCACGCTTTCTTCGCAGCAGTCCTTTATCCTGTTCATAACCAGGAGGAATCTGGCCCAGTAATGATGTACTGTTTCATCGGGCTCTTGCCGTATTCGAGATAGATCGCTTATGTTTGGGTGGGTGGGTGGAATCAAGTTTGGAACCCCACCCGATCTGAGGCTCAAAGGCCAAGAAGTTTCTGGATTTGGAAGCGTGACTTGCTGGATGCTTTCCAACGAATCTAGTCCATGCCTGACTCTAAGTTCAGTATTTGATTAGCGCCCGTCCCTCCGAGGGAATCCTGCTTGGAGGGATCGGGAATCCGGACATAGTTGGTTTTCAACGTAGAAGAAGGGTGGCCGCATTGTTCCTCTACCACGACAACGTGGTGGGTAGCCTGAGGAGAGTTAATCTCTCTCAGATCGGTTTTAAGCCCAATCTGATCGTAGTCTGCAGCGACTCCCAGGGCGGCGATGCGATCCAAGAGCTCGTTTACAGAGGAGAGCTCAATCGGATCTAACTGCTCAATGAATTCCGAGCTGACGTGAAGATCGCTTTTGATGACCTGAGAGGTCATCGTCGGAGCGGTGGCCGAACAGGCGGTCATAAGAAAACCACCTAGCCGGACAGTTTGGCCGGCGGCCAAAGCTCTCTTGACGACGGTGCCGTCTTTAAAGACGGGAGAAGGCATCCTTCCTGATTGCGACGGCACAGAGGAACCCTCAATGAAAGCACCAATGTCGGTGTCAAAACCGGCAGATCTCGGGTAGGGGGTCCCGATCTGTGCGTCTAGGCGGATGGTAACAGGAGACGAGGGACACGATGTTTTTACCCAGGTTCGGGCCCTCTTGATGGAGGTAAAACCCTACGTCCTGCTTGATTAATATTGATGATGTGGGTTACAAGAGTAGATCTACCACGAGATCAAGGAGGCTAAACCCTAGAAGCTAGCCTATGGTATGATTGTTGTTCGTCCTATGGACTACAGCCATCCGGTTTATATAGACACCGGAGAGGGCTAGGGTTACACAGAGTCGGTTACAAAGGTAGGAGATCTGCATATCCGTATCGCCAAGCTTGCCTTCCACGCCAAGGAAAGTCCCATCCGGACACGGGACGAAGTCTTCAATCTTGTATCTTCATAGTCTTGGAGTCCGACCGATGATGATAGTTCGGCTATCCGGACACCCCCTAGTCCGGGACTCCCTCAGCGGCCGCTCCTGCTTTCAGATCCGGACCTCCGCTGCGGCTCGCGTCCTGGACCAACAAGGGTCTAGACTAGGGATCCCCTGACGAAGTATCGATGCTGCAAAAGTGCATCAAGAGTATGATAGAAAAGGACATCACCCTTGCTGATGTGATTCAGGTGATGCTCATCCGCCGAGCTCTTCCCTGGCAACGACGGCCTCTCAAAATGTGGGTGTTTAACCCGGAGGGGCCACGGACCCTACAACGATTCTTTGGCATGAATCTGGAAGCTGCTCTTCAAGAACCAGAAGACATGGCCAAGGACGTCCGACGACATCGGCCTCGACTGGAACAATCCGGCATCCCTAGTAAGTGTCATATTTCCGAACATTACTTAGCTCGTCAATCTTAGGGAGGGGTACTAAAAATTCCATCCCCTGAATAGGGCTGTATAAAGAAGGTGGAGCGGATCAAATTTCTGGCCCCGCTCCCCGAAAACCCATCTGAGCCTCTGTTGATGAGGATGCTGGTCCCGGTGCCCTACCAGGTGCCGGTGAAGAAGGACAAGAAGAAGAAGAGCAAGGAGGCCGAATGTGGCCTCCATCACGAAGATACTTTGGGCGCTATGTCCGAGGGACTGAGGCTCCTTCCTCCGACGAGGAAGACGAAGACGAGGTCGAAGAGGAGGAGGAGGAAGTAGAAAACCCTCCTCCCAAAGGGAAAAAGAGGGCGGCCTCCGTAGATCCGGAGGAGGGGGCGTCCAAGAGGGGAAAGATATCCCTCTCGGACGATTCAGATTCAGACACCGAAGCTGTCCCAAGCACCGCCCCGAGCCAAGCCCCTTGCCGAATCGTAAGTACCTTAGGATGCCTTACGTACATCCAATCTTTTATAAATTGTAAGAATAATATCAAATCATGTGTTTCAGTCCGGCCCGCAATATATCTCAAGAATCATCGTCATCGGGGGATCTTCCGCCGGAGATGATGGAGAGCGAAAGGCCTCCACAAGCTTTCCCGCCTCCTAGGGCGGACGACACCGAGGTGTCGTCTCAAGGATCTCTCCGGGCTTTGGTGAAGTGCGGGAGAGGACCAAGATGGCGCCAAAGGATAACACCTCGGCTGCCGAAAACATGAGGGGCGCAACCCTCATGGAGATCGGCGACGGGGGTCTTGGATCATCCGACCCCCGGCCGGATACTGTTTCAGAGATACAAATGGCTCCGGAGTCGAATCAGCAGCCTCCTTCGAGGGAGGAGAGAGCGGTGGTTCCAACGGCGACCTCTACTAATGCGGAGGCGCCGAACATGCTGATGGACGCTATGCAAAGTGCGTCCGTCTTGGAGGAGCACCATACCTTGATGGGTACGGTGGTTGAGAAGATTCAGTCCGCTAAAAGCGGGCTGAATGAAGCCTTCACGAGCCTACTGACAGGCTTCGAGGTATGCGATGTAATGTCTTCGCTTTCCATATGAAAATAATGCATGTATATAGATAGTAGCCCCTGAGACTCGGTTCAACCCATGAAGGAGGGCGAACAGTGGATCTATAGACATCTGCAGGAAGTAACATACTTATCTTTTTGGTAAAAACAGGCTTCACTGTTAGCGGCGACCACTCAGACCGTCAAAGTTTCCAAACTGGAGCAGAAACTGTAGCTGGCCAACGAGGACGATATCCTTATTAACAAGCAGCTCAACAAGGCGCAATGTATGTTTCAAGTCTGCCGTACATGATTGTATTAGTTTGCAAATTCTAAGTTGAAGCTTACATGCTGCTACATGCATAATTGCAGATGGTGTTGCTGAGGTTGAGGGCCTCAGGAGTGACCTTGCCCGCATGAAGGAGCAGGCAAGGGTGAGCAATGCGGCTGCTGAGAAAACGACTATGGATTTGAAGGCCGAACAGGCCACCCGGCGCCTGTTCGAGGAGCGGGTATCCCAAGTTGAGCAAGACCTCAAGGATGCCACTCACAACTATGAGCTCCTCGAGGAGGAGAATAAAGCTAAGGCGGACGAACTCACCAAGGCCCTTTAGGAAGCCCAATAGGCGAGGTCTGAATCCCGAGTGGCTCGCGAGGAGATCCGACAAGCCAGACAGATAGCGGCTGGTAAGCCCTTTCTTTTACAGTCTAAGTTTGGCAATCAAAGGTATGCCTTGCTTAATCGACTATGGAGTTCTCCAGACGCCTTTGCGATCTTTCGAAGAGTGCCGCCAATGCTGCGCAATTCTACCGAGCCCAGGAGGGGCATGCGACGGAGAAGTTGTTCTGGTCGCAGTTCACGACACATGAGCGCTCGACGCTGCTGAACGACCACATGGCACAGTAGGCTTAGCTGCATAAGATGTCCGGAGCGGCCATGAAGGATGCCATAGTCCAGCTGTGGCCAGCCGAACCCGTTATGAGCAGCTATTTTGGCCTGGTGCGGGACTCATCGATGTCGTGCCCCGAATTGATGCAATCAAGCGGTCAGTGTGCGTAGAAGGTGCACGGATGGCCTTTGCCCGTGTCAAGATGCACTGGGCGAAGATGAAGGCTGCCGTTATCGCAATCGAGGGTCCTCCCGGAGGCAAGGACCACCGCACGCCGGAGCGTTATTTAGAGGACATCCTAGAGGGCGCTTGCTTGATAAAGGGTCAATGCTCAGAGGACATTATGTTCGAATGAATGTATCCGAATGACCCGGACGTGTGTATTATACATATTAAGGATTTGTGATATATTTGTGCCATTGTCTAAAAGTTCTTTCCTCCCGTGCGACCGTTTTTGTATTCCTGAGAGTTTTCCAGTCGTCGGCTTCGGCCCCAACGTAGATACTACGGGGGTGTTCGGAATGGCACATGAGCACACTTGACCCAGCGTATTGGTCTGTAAAGGAGGTGTCAGTGCGGTGAACCAGACAATCAGACTATATGGCTTTACCACTCTCACTTAGCCATAGGAGTTTGACGATGGGGCTATAAAATAGCCCCTGGTACGTACGCGGCTATCCGAATGCGGATGCGTTACATATGTGACCGGAAAACAGTCCTTCGTTTAATACGGGAAAAATCATTAAGATTTAGTAAGTCACCGAGTGTCAGTTTTTGGCTTTCTCTACTAAGGTGCTTGACCGGACGAACCAGAAGCACAATCGCAATACTTCTCCCTTTACTACCCTAGCCGAACAAATAGAATGTAAGGTAGCAAATGCAGGAGCCGGGCAACCCAACTATTGACCAAAGACATGATTCGGAGCCGATGCATATAATGCCAAGTTCGGGATGCTGAAGTGTGCTACAAAGCTATTCGGGCTTTTGTTTGGCGACACATATGTGGCCGTATAGAGCCCCTGGCAATGGGTGTCGAGGTATGTGAGTGAGACAACTGGGGAGGCGGAGTACAATTTTATGAATACAGTTGATACCAAAAAATTGTCCTCACTAGAATCTAATTGATACGCCAAAACGTGATCTTACAGAGGGTACCATAAGCACAAAATCCATTATACATGTCGGGGGTATAAGAATAAGGAGAAAAGCTCAATACATGTCCTTTGAAGAAGGTTTGGTCTGAAGAATCCTTTGAATATCCTGCCGCACGTTTGCGCCGCTTTCGCCTTATAGAGAGGGGTTCCTTAAAATGAATGGTCTTCAGTTATCCGCATGAAACTGGGCTCGAAGAGAGTCCTTGTAAGTCTGTAGGATATATAGGTTCAAGTGCACCTATGGTAGGAGAGAAAAAGTAATTAAAGAAAAAGGTGGAAGGTCCTACAGGGTCGACCTGTCCGTATTGTGCCTCCGTTGATGCCCAAGGTATTTTGAGTGCGTAATGATGCATGCACGGTACGAATTCCGCCGGTGTGTGCGGCGATCAATGAAGGCGAAACTGCTAGTCTAGCTCTAGAATTACCGAGCTGTTAGCTTGCGGGACTGACCAGACTCATTTAACAAAGTCCGGTGGCTTGATGGTCGATGAGGTGTGTGGCTTGGTGAGGCCGCTCTGTACTTCGGTCGTGAGGGCCATGGTGTGCTCCTCCATACAGAGTGAGCGTTCCATGTTGTCATTAACTGTTATGACGCCGCGTGGACCGGGCATCTTGAGCTTTAAATAAGCGTAGTGCGGGACCACATTGAATCGAGCGAAAGCAGTCCGTCCGAGCAGTGCATGATAGCCACTATAGAAGGGGACGATATCGAAGATCAAGTCTTTGCTGCGGAAGTTGTCTGGCGAGCCGAAGATGACTTCTAATGTTATTGAGCCCGAGCAACGGGCCTCTACACCAGGTATTACTCCTTTAAAGGTAGTTTTAGTGGGCTTGATTCATGACGGATCAATGCCCATTTTGCGGACAGTGTCCTGGTAAAGTAGGTTAAGACTACTGTCACCGTCCATGAGAACTCGCGTGAGGTGAAATCCGTTGATGATTGGGTCGAGGACCAAAGCTGCCGATCCTCCGTGACGGATACTGGTCGGGTGATCCTTTCGATCGAAGGTGATCGGACAAGCTGACCATGGGTTGAACTTTGGGGCGACCGACTCTACGGTGTAGACCTCACTTAATGCATGCTTGCGCTCCCGCTTGGGGATGTGAGTGACGTAGATCATATTCACCATTTTGAACTTGGGGGGGGGGGGATTTCTTTTGTCCCCCTGTGTTCGGTGGGTGAGGATCTTCCTCGTCGTCCTTGCTAGGCGGCCTTTTCCCCTTGTGTTCGGCGTTGAGCCTGCCGACCTGTTTAAAGACCCAACAGTTTCTGTTGGTGTGATTGGCAGGTTTATCGGGGGTGCCATGAATCTGGCAAGGCCGATGTCGGTGTCAAAACCAGCGGATCTCGGGTAGGGGGTCCCGATCTGCGTCTAAGGCTAATGCTAACAGGAGGCAAGGGACATGATGTTTTACCCAGGTTCGGGCCCTCTCAATGGAGGTAAAACCCTACTTCCTGCTTGATTGATATTGATGATATGAGTATTACAAGAGTTGATCTGCCATGAAATCATAGAGGCTAAACCCTAGAAGCTAGCCTATGATGATTATGATTCTCCCTCTAAGGACTAAACCCTCCGGTTTATATCGACACCAGAGGGGGCTAGGGTTTACATGGAGTCGGTTACAAAGAAGGAAATATAATATCCGGATCGCCAAGCTTGTCTTCCACGCAAAGGAGAGTCCCATCCGGACACGGGACGAAGTCTTGAGTCTTGTATCTTCGCGGTCCAACAGTCTGGCCAAAGTATATAGTCCGGCTGTCCGGATACCCCCTAATCCAGGACTCCCTCAGTAGCCCCTGAACCAGGCTTCAATGACGATGAGTCTGGCACGCAGTTTTGTCTTCGGCATTGCAAGGCGGGTTCCATCTCCATATACTCCAAAGTACCTGTTGCAATGAACAGTATCCGGCTTCACATCAATGTTGTACTCCTCGGCTTCTGTGCTTCAATAATGACTATCTCCACGTGTCGAGCGAATACGAGGAGCCGGGGCATTTTTGCATTTGCCCCCCCGGTCCTGCAAGCAAAAACCGTCTATTTGAAGGGACGGGGATTCTCAGATCCAAGCTCCACCTTCTTCCCTTGAGCGAGCATCCAACAGAGCGTGCCAAGAAAAAATCATTCCAGCATGGCCGGCCGTCGCAGCTCCTCCTCTCGCTCCCGTAGCTCTAGGCCAGGTGATTGGGAAGAATGTTCTGTTCCTCAAAACCGTTTAATAGAGCTGCAGACCCAGGGGTTTCTTCCACCGGCGTTCATGGTCCCCATCCGAGCCGGACTAGCCACCTATAATGGCAGGGAGCAAGCGGAGAGATCTCCTAATCCATCCCCGGGGGAGCGAATATGCCTCATCCCACATTTGCTAAGAGGCGTCGGGTTTCCAATCCACCCATTCCTTCGCGGGCTCCTGGAGTTCTACGGCCTCTAGTTGCACAACTTCACCCCTGCCTCCGTGCTGCACATAGCAGGATACGTCGCCCTTTGTGAACTATTTCTGGGCTGCGAGGCTCACTTCGGGTTATGGAAGAAGTTGTTCTGCCTCGTCCCTCGCAACCAGGGGGAATCCCTATGTCAAGTGGGTGGAGCCGAAGTATGACGCGTCGCCGAGACCGGATACTTATCCAGTACTCCCAAGAAGGCACCGGAGAGCTGGCCCTCGGAGTGGTTTATGTTGATGATGTTCCCCTTCCGTATCCAGTCCGAACAGGTCTCCCTGAGTTCAGTAATGCTCCGCCGAAGGCACGCCAAAGTTGGCGCCCTCGGGGCCCCCGAGAGGAGGATACCAGAGAAATACATTTCCTGATGAGCAGGATAAAGTTACTGGCCAAATCAGGGCTGACAATAGTCGAGGTTATGGCAATATGCATAATGCGGGGAGTGCAACCGCTTCAGTATTGGGGGAAGCCCATGTGGCACTACAACGGGGAAGATGATGCCACCCGCTGTGGTCGTAAGGGTCCGGACACCACCACTGCTCTGGCAAGGATATTGTCCGATTTGTACAAAGGAGAAGAAGAAGAATTCCTTCATATTAAACCACGGGATGGGTTTTCTGTGTACAACCCCCCAAGCTGGGTAAGTCGTCACTCTTTCCCCCGCTTCATTTATTCTGGCGTCCTTCGTCAAGATTATTTACCTCGATACTTCTAAGCAGTAACTGAGGAGGGCCGTAGAAGGACTCTCTAGCCCCTCCCCGCAGCCAGAGGACCCCGGAAGGTCCTGCGTCCAGGACTTGAAGAAGACCCAGATATTACTGTGGAGCTCGTCAACAAGACATTTTATCAGGCGAGCTGCGATGGCGCCTCAGTGGCTATTATCGCCAACTATCCCGGACTGCTACCTGCATCACGTGTAAGCAAAGCCAAAAAAATACCCTATCCTCTGAAGAGGAATCCTTTCTGATGCCATGCCTTATGCCTGAAATATCGTATTTTGGTAGAGACGACAGTCGGAATGCGGCGCCGAGCCCCTGGGGGCTCGTCGGCAAAGGGCGTCCGGATCGGGCAGGTTTAAGAGGAAGGCAGTTAGGGCCAAAACGCCGCTACAGAGGTATGGTAAAAACCTGCTCTGTGATTATTGTTATTGAGATGTCACAGCGTCCTTTGTGTCCTGGCAGAAAGAGGAGTAGCCGGACTATATCCGGAGATCCTATCAATCACGCCTCCACCAGCCGGATTCCAGGACCGGCTTCGAGGGAGGAAGCGGACGCGGGGCCGATGCCGAATTGTCCTCCGACAGAGGATGCGGATATGCTCTCCGAAGTAGAGAGTGCCATGAATCACCGGCGCCGATGGGCCGTACTTCGCAACAACATCTTCTCCAAAGAGGCATTTAATGCTTTCAATTCGGGAGACGCATACATCCGAGCTGCTCAAGGCGGGCTTGCCCGTGCAACGGACCAGTATGCCAAAGATATACGGGAAAGAAAATTTGATTAGCATGTATAGCAGTAGCCTCTGAGACTTGAAACGGTTGGAACAACTATTTTAAAGATCAATTTATGCATAGGTCCTTGTAGATAATAATGCCCAATTGTCTCGAGAGCTGGAGGAGTGCAAGACCCAGCTGAGGGCCACGGTTGCAAAGCTAGAGGAATCCCAGAAGGCCTCATTTGGTAACATTTGTCTTAATTGTATGGAAATGTACCGGTTAGTAAGTGGCTTGTATGATAAGTCGAATAGAAAATTCTGCAGACAATCCCGGGGTGAATCCGGAGGTTGTAAGAGGTGACGAGTCACATCTCCAAAGGCAGCTAAAAGCTGGCGAGCGTATTCTTACGCAAGTTAGGCAGGAGAAGAACAATCTTGAAGATGCCAATGTCCGGCTGGGCGTCGAATTAGGAGATGTTCGCGCTCAGCTGGCGGACTCCGTGAAGGAGAACAGAAGGCTTTGTCGCGGCATTTATGGTAAGTGCCTAGAAAAACTATAGTACAGCTCGGCGAGGAAGCATATTGAAAGAATTTATATCTGTAGGTATGTTGATGGGCCGCCCTGAAGAGGAGATGCCCGCGTCTGCAGGAGATTTGCTGCAAGACCTCTCACAGTTGCACGAGCGAGCTCGACAGGTGATGCAGGGTATTGCCCAGGCCTTGTGGCCATCCACCTCCCCTCCAAAAGGCATGGGGAGCTCGTGGATATGCTCCAAGGAGTACGGCGGTGCTTCCGACTATGGAAGATGTCAGCCTGCCGACAAGGTGCAAGACAAGCCTGGGCCATGGTGAAGACGCGCTACACCAAGCTTGACCCGAACCATATGGCCGAAGTCGGACTGGCGGGGCCAGATGGGCAAGAAATTCCCGTAAGTCTGGTGTATGACCAGGTACCGTTAGCCGCAAAGTATTCCCAACAGGATTGTAAGCTAGATAGCCTATTGGACAGTATAGAGGAAGAATATAGTCAGTCCAAGTGACTATGTAATTCAATGGACATATGTAGTCCCTAGCCGGATTAAAATCATTTGTCATGGTGGACCTTTTCGCTTCAGCCCCCGGATCTGACAGTCCGGGGTGTATCCGAATACCCGCTCAGTTATGCAGAACCGTGGTATGCGTGGAAACCAGGCGTAGGGGTCATAAGTGCTTGAACAAACGAGTAGCCAACTAGTTATGTTATATTACATGGATAGTAAGAAACATCTTCCAGGGAGAATAGTTCCGTTAGGGGTTCCTTTCCCTGGGTACGCATGCATCGATGTACATGTCCAGACTGCGAACAGAGACGCAGGATAAAAAACTTCTGGGGATTCATGTTGTGATAAACAAAAAAACATCTTTTGTTCACCGACCGAATATTCCCTTAAGAACGCTAGCTTTCGGCTTCACCCAGTCTGAGATACACATCCGGCTGAACCGACAGTAACAATCGCAGAGGTGCTCCCCTTATGCCCTAGCCGAATTAACGGGAACATAGGGCATAAACACAAGAGCCAGGCCACCGAGCATGGCTACATCTTAAGTCATATCGATGCATATAATGGTGAAGAAAAGGCACATATGGAAAAAGAACGCATATGTGATAGGCAACAAGCCATGAAAGCAATTGTATTTAGCTTCCTTATAGGAAGCCCCCAGGTATGGTTTACACACATAGTGCGGCCGGAGTGGTCCGGGCATACGCACTGTATTGAGTACTTTGTGTGAAGAAGGAAAAAGGGCGAGGAAGGAAAAGGGGGAGGAACATAATTAAAAAGGGAGGGGGTAAGGAGACGAACACTGAGTTCGGCGCTAGGCGTAGAATCTCCGGAGTCTGGCCGCGTTCCATGGGTTCGGCTTGAGTCTGTTATCGGATGCATTACGTAGGCGGTACGCTCCTCCAGTGAGAACTTTATCGATAATGAAGGGACCCTCCCACTTAGGTTTGAGCTTGTCCTTGTTCTTCTCTGGTAGGCGTAGAACAAGTTCGCCAGTATTATAAGTTTTGGCCCGCACTTCCCTGTTTTGTTAATGTCGAGCCTGCTGCTGATAGAATGTGGAATGGGCCTTTGCGACGTCGCGCTCCTCCTCCAGGGCATCTAAGTTGTCTTGCCGATCTAACTCGGCTTCCTTCTCTTCTTACAAGCGCACACGAGGAGAATCATGGATTATGTCGCAGGGTAGTACTGCTTCTGCGCCGTACACCATAAAGAATGGTGTGTATCTGGTGGTGCGATTCGGCGTGGTCCACAGCCCCTAGAGTACAGAGTCGAGCTCCTCGACCCAGTGCGTGTCCGATGCTGTCAAGGACCGCACCAGTCTGGGTTTGATGCCGCTCATGATGAGTTTAATGCACATGTTGCCGTACCAAGTTTTCACTTCATCGGCTATGAAGTTTGAGCCATTGTCAGTGATGATGCTGCGGGGGACGCCGTATCGGTGTACAACCCCGTATATGAAGTCTATCATTCGTCCGGATTCGGTCGTTTTGACTGGTTTGGCCTCTATCCATTTGGTGAACTTGTCCACCATGAACAATAAGTATTTTGTCTTATGGCTTCCCCCTTTAAGGGGTCCGACCATATCCAGCCCCCAGACCACAAAGGACCAAGTAATGGGGATTGTTTGGAGAGCGGTGGGGGGCATGTGGCTCTGATTGGCAAAGAGCTGGCAACCGATGCAGTGTTCAACAAGGTCCTGTGCGTCTGCTCGGGCTGTCGGCCAATAAAAGCCTGTGCAGAAGGCCTTGGTGACAAGTGCCCGAGCCGCAGCGTGGTGTCCGCCGAGTCTGGCATGGATTTCAGCCAAGAGCTGCCGCCCTTCCTCTTCGGAGATGCATCTTTGGAGCACTCCGATCGCACTTTTCTTATAGAGTTCTCCCTCATGGACTTTGTAGGCTTTGGAGCGTCGCATGATGCAACGTGCTTCATTTTGGTCCTCGGGAAGCTCCTGCTTATTTAGGTAGGCCAAGAAAGGCTCGGTCCACGAGGCAATTACGACCATGATTTCGTGGGTCGAAGGTGCTATTTCGGTGGCGGAGCCTCCGATTACGTCTGATGGTTTGGAGTATGGGGGTTTATTCGGATCTGTGCTAGTGTTGCTGGACTCCCCTTCCCATACCACGGATGGATTGAACAACCTTTCCAAGAATATGTTAGGTGAGACAGGGTCACATTTAGCACCGATGCGGGCGAGGATATCTGCCGCTTGATTGTTTTCTCAAGCCACATGGTGGAATTCGAGCCCCTCGAACCGAGCTGACATTCTGAGGATGGCATTACGATAGGCCACCATTTTTGGATCCTTGGCATCAAAGTCTCCGTTTATTTGTGTTATTGCTAGGTTTGAATCCTCACGCACCTCCAGGCGGTGAATGCCCATAGAGACTGCCATCCGAAGACCATGCAACAGAGCCTCATATTCGGCTACATTGTTGGAGTCTGTGTATAATATTTGGAGTACGTATTGGACCGTGTCTCCGGTGGGGGAAGTCAGGACTACGCATGCCCCCAATCCGGCCAGCATTTTAGAGCCATCGAAGTGCATGATCCAATTAGAGTACGCACCGTACTCTTTAGGGATTTTGGGCTTCTGTCCATTCGGCGACGAAGTCAGCCAATACTTGCAACTTAATTGCCCGCCGTGGTTTGTAAGTTATGTTGAACGGGAGGAGCTCGATGGCACATTTCGCAATCCATCCCGTAGAGTCGCGGTTGTTTATTATGTCGTTGAGTGGTACTTCGGAGGCCACCATAATCGAACACTCCTGGTAGTAGTGTCGTAGCTTCCGGGATGCCATGAAGACCGCGTATGCTATCTTTTGGTAGTGTGGGTATCGGGATTTTCATGGGGTGAGGACCGTGGACACGTAATATACCGGCTTTTGGAGCGGGAATTTGTATCGGTCTGCTTCTCGTTCGACCACGAGCACTGCGCTTACAACTTGATGTGTTGTGGCTATGTATAATAGCATGGGTTCGCCAATATTTGGCACTGTTAGGACTGGATTGCTGGCCAATAAGGTCTTTATTTCATCCAGTCCGACGGCGACTGTATCCGTCCACATGACGTGTTTGGTGCGGCGAAGAAGGCGGTAAAGAGGTAATGCTTTTTCTCCTAATCGGGAGATAAAGCGGCTTAAGGCAGCCACACATCCAGCTAGTTTCTTGATATGCTTGAGGTCTGTTGGGATAGCCAACTGCGATAGAGCTCAGATTTTTGTCGGGTTTGCTTCAATTCCTCTATTGGAAACGATGAAGCTGAGCAACTTCCCGGAGGGTATGCCGAAAACACATTTTTCCGGGTTTAGCTTGATGTCGTATGTTTAGAGGTTATCGAACATAAGCCTCAAGTCATCTATTAGAGTTTCGACGTGTCTTGTTTTTATGACCATGTCATCCACGTATGCCTCCACTGTTTTGCCGATTTGCTTTTCCAGGCATGTTTGAATCATGCGTTAATAGGTTGCGCCGGCATTTTTAAGCCCAAAAGGCATAGTGTTGAAGCAAAAAGGACCATATGGCGTTATGAAGGCCGTTGCCGCTTGGTCGTACTCTGCCATCTTTATTTGATGGTATCCTGAATATGCATCGAGGAAACACAGTGAGTCGTGTCCTGCGGTGGCGTCGATGATTTGGTCGATGCGAGGGAGGGGGAAGGGATCCTTGGGGCGAGCCTTGTTGAGGTCTTTGAAGTCGATGCATAGGCGCCAGGATTTGTCCTTCTTCGGTACCCTTACCAGATTTGCCAGCCAATCCGGATGCTTGATATCTCTGATGAATCCGGCCTCAAGGAGCTTGGCTAGCTCTTCTCCCATGGCTTGCCGTTTAGGCTCTGAGAAGCGCCTAAGAGTTTGTTTGACTGGCTTGTATCCTTTCAGTATGTTGAGGCTGTGTTCGGCCAGCTCGTGTGGGATGCCCGGCATGTTTGAAGGATGCCAGGCGAAAATGTCCCAATTCTCGCGTAGGAATTCTCGTAGTGCGGCGTCCATTGTGGGGCTCAACTGTGTCCCGATGGAAGCTGTCTTCGTGGGGTCCGTTGGATGGACCTGGAATTTAACTATCTCGTCTATGGGTTTAAATGATGTGGACTTGGGTCGTCTGTCTAGTATCACGTCGTCCCTGTCCACTTTGGTGCGCAGCGTTGTTAGTTCTTTGGCCGCTAGGGCTTCAGATAATGCCTCCAGGGCGAGTGCTACAGTTTTATTCACGGCGCGGAGTGCGACGTCCGGGTCACTGGCTAGAGTGATGATTCCATTGGGTCCGGGCATTTTGAAGCTTCATGTATCCGTAATGGGGTATAGCTTGAAAGCTTGTGAATGCGTCCCGCCCTAAAGGGCGTGGTATCAGCTGCTAAAAGGAGCCACTTGGAGTGTGATTTCTTCAGACCTGTAATTCTCCGGGGTGCCGAATACTACATCGAGTGTGATTTTTCCCGCACACCGTGCCTCCCAACTAGGGATGATTCCCCTGAAGGTTGTGTCGCTTTTTTCAATGCGGCTTTTGTCCATTTCCATCTTGCTGAGTGTTTCTTCGTAGATCAAGTTTAGTCCACTTCCGCCGTCCATGAGTAGTTTAGTGAGCCGAAAGCCGTCCACGATTGGGCTAAGGACCAATGCGGCAGGTGCCCGGACTGTCTGGAATTGGGGTTTGTCACTGGCACTTAAAGTTATAGAAGTGTCATTCCACGGGTTTATTTTTGCCACGTGGCAAATTTCAGCGAGATTTCGATGGGCTCGCTTGCGCCTATTATTTGAGGCGAAAGTCTCGAAGACTGTTAGTACCGTATTGTTTTCTTTGGCGGGATGTTGTTCTGCTTTATGGCTTACAAGAAGATCCTCGCCACTTTTTGCTACCTGCCGGAGTATCCAACATGCTCTAAGGCTATGTGTTGGTGTAGTGTCCGGCGAGCTGTGAAGTTTACATGGCCCATTGAGCCATTCTTCGAATACGGTTCCACGCCCTGGGGTGGGCTTTGGTTTCTTGGTGATTGGATCGACTGACTTACGGGAGTTCACCCGTTTAGCTCGGACAAAGGTTTTAGTAAGAGCCGGACTATCCCAAAATTCTGCTTGGGTTTTCCAGGCACTTTCCATCGCACAATATTTTTGTACTATGGTTACTAAGTCAGCAAAGTGTGCTATGTCACGGCGAATTATAGCATTAAGGATCCCTTTGTCCGTGCAATTTTTGTAAAAAAAGTGAGATTGCATATTCCTCACGACAGTCCTTGACCTTGTTTAACACAAGGAGGAATCTGGCCCAGTAGTGACGTACTGTCTCTTGAGGCTCTTGTGTGATATGGGAGAGACGGTTTAAGTCCGGGTGGGTGGGTGTAGCTGAATCTGAATTCTGATCCGATCTAACGCCCTGGGGCAGGGGAGCTTCCGGGCTTGACAACCTGGGATCCGGAGCGCTGCCCGATTTTTCCGGCCCGATACCCGATTCTAAGTCCGGGGTCTGGGTCGTGTCCTCCCATGAGCGGGTATCCGGCTCAGGGAGCTCGGTAATCCGGACATAATTCGTCCTCAGAATAGAGGGACAATCCGTATGTGGCTCCTCCACTACCGCTATCTCGTGGGTGACCGGTGGGGTTTTGATATCCCTTTGGTCGGGTTTAAGCCTGATCCGGTCATAGTCTGTGGTGACTCCCAAAGTGGCAATGCGATCCAAGAGCTCATTAAGGGAGGAGAGCTCCCTCAGAACCATCTGTTCGGCGAGTTCCAAATTAACGTGGAGGTTATTCGTGATGACCCGAGAGGTCATCGTCGTCGCGACAGCCGATCGGGCGGCCATGACGAAGCCGCCTAGTCGGAGAGTTTGGCCTACAACCAGCGCCCCCCAGAGGTGATGTTGTCCTTGACAACGAGACGGGCCATCGAGCCTTTCAGGGACGACATAGAGGAACTCTCAATGAAAGCACCAATGTCAGTGTCAAAACCGGCGGATCTCGGGTAGGGGGTCCCGATCTATGCGTCTAAGGCTAATGGTAATAGGAGGCAAGGGAGACGATGTTTTACCCAGGTTCGGGCCCTCTCGATGGAGGTAAAACCCTACTTCCTGCTTGATTGATATTGATGATATGAGTATTACAAGAGTTGATCTACCACGAGATCGTAGAGGCTAAATCCTAGAAGCTAGCCTATGATGATTATGATTCTCCCTCTAAGGACTAAACCCTTCGGTTTATATAGACACCGGAGGGGGCTAGGGTTTACATGGAGTCGGTTACAAAGAAGGAAATATAATATCTGGATCGCCAAGCTTGTCTTCCATGCAAAGGAGAGTCCCATCCGGACACGTGACAAAGTCTTGAGTCTTGTATCTTCGCGGTCCAATAGTCCGGCCAAAGTATATAGTCCGGCTGTCCGGATACCCCCTAATCCAGGACTCCCTCAGCCGATCAAGTATTTTGTCCAAACTGGATGGACCATCTTTGCTTTCTTTGAGTGGCTTCTTTCGTTGACCGGATTTGGGTCCACTGAATCCAGCGTTGACCACCGTGACTCTGTTATCATTTCGACGCTTGTGCTTGTTGCATCGTGGCTTGCCGTTGCCATCCCTGGCTTCGGATGTGCCCGGGTCATTGGTACTATTGCTTCTATGAGCTAGCCAGCTATCTTCTCCCGCACAAAAGTAGATCATAAGTGCGGTAAGAGCTGCCATGGACTTCGGCTTTTCCTGGCCGAGGTGTCGGGCGAGCCACTCATCTCGGACACTATGTTTGAAGGCCGCGAGGGCTTCGGCATCCAGACAATCCACAATCTGATTCTTTTTAATTAAGAACCTGGTCTAGAGCTTCCTGGCTGGTTCTCCGAGTTGCTGGATTATGTGACTAAGGTCATCGGCGTCTAGGGGTCAAACATAGGTGCCTTGGAAGTTGTCCCTAAAGGCGTCCTCCAAGTCTTTCTAGCTACCAATAGAGTTTTCTGGGAGGCTGTTCAGCCAGTGCCGTGCTGGTCCCTTAAGTTTTAGGGGGAGGTATTTGATGGCATGTAGGTCATCACCGCAGGCCATGTGGATATGGAGAAGAAAATCTTCAATCCATACTGCGGGATCTGTTGTGCCATCATATGATTCAGTGTTCACGGGTTTAAACCCTTCTGGGAACTAGTGTTCCATTACCTCACCGGTGAAGCATAGGGGGTGTGCGGTGCCTATGTATCGGGCAGCATCACGACGCAGTTCAGATGGAGTCCGTAGGCGGTTTTCGGCCCGGGTGAAGTTGTGCTTGTCGCGCCAGGCCTGATGGCCGTCTTCTCGCGCTGGGACACGCCCCCTTGATCCATAGATTGATCTGGTCTGACCGGCTCTATTGTCCAGGTCCTGTCGTAGGTCATAAGTGTATCCTGCAGCCGCTGTCTCTCTGCCACTACGGTGGGGTGGTCCAGGCTGGTGTTCGGCTTGAGTTACCGCTCTTTCCTAGCCACGTGGTGGTCGACCAGGTCTGTCAAACGCGTTATGTGCTGTCAGTATAGGCTCTAGGACCTCATCGTCGAATTGGGATAACAGCTTGGGCTTTGGGTAGATCTTGGTTGGGCGCTCGAGGCTATATTCCTCGGCTGCCAGGACATTAGTCCATCTGTCATTGAGCAAATTCTGTACAGCTTGAAGATGTTGCTACTTCTTTTTCAGGCTTCTTGTAGTGTCTATTAGTCGGTGCTTAAAGCGCTCTTGTTTGAGGGGTTCCTCTGGTACGATGAAAGCTTCGTCGCCGAGGCTCTCGTCCTCTTCAGAGATCGGTAGGTAGTTACTATCCTTCGAGCCCTTGTCCCTGACAGGGTCATCAGGGTTAACTTGCCCCTCTTCCCAATCATCCTGTTTGGATGTTGGCTCGACAAGGGCTTCTTGGTCTTCGGCATTCTCCGGAGTATGATTGTCTCCGGTGCCGGTATTGCTGTCTTTTTCGTGATGCGATTTCAAGCGGTATCACTGACGTCGACGCTTTGGTGGTGCCACAGAAGGCTTGTCCTCGACTGGATCCTTCCCACCATCGCCGTCATCCTCTCTGGGTGTGTCTGCCATATATACGTATATGTGGAAGTGGCCATCCAACGTCCGGTGAATGGCGGGTTTTGGCTCTTCTCATCTCCGGTATCATTGTCCATACCACCGATGTCTTTGGAATCATAGTCGAGTGTGTCGGTTAAATCCTCAACAGTGGCTATGAAGTGGGTGGTGGGTGGGACACAAAATTCCCCGCTCTCAGCCCCTAGTGTGGGCTGGGCATAGTTCGGCAGTGATTCTTCCGCAATGGCGAGACATCGCATTAAGTCCAGGGCCTCGTTCAAGAGCAAGGTTTGGACGGGGAAGCGAGAGTCTGTGGAGTTGTGTGGGGCAGAAGTTCCCTAGCCGAGCTCGCATGATACGGACCTCGAGAGTTCGGAGCTAGTGTCCGGCTTCATGATGATAAAGGGAGCCTGGCGTGATTTCGGGTCCGCCAGTGACACAATCCCCTCCGGTTCTCCGGTGTTAAGCTCTATAGCTGCGTAAAGTCCGGCGGTTTTAAACCCCCATCTTGGGACCCGGTGATGTGCTCCGGATCTAAGGCCAGAGCTGTGGCTGGGGCCACGAACCCTTGGAAGATCAAGTCTCCTCGGATATCAGCGACTGTCAGATTTCGGGTTTCGACAGACCCTTGAGGTTTGAACTCTGGGGTGCGCGCGAAGATCTCTCCTCTACCAACCCACGTCCCAACGCCTCGCTCGGAATCTAGGCTAGCAAGATGAACAACACAAGGGACGCAAGGTTTATACTAGTTCGGGCCACGGTTGTGGTGTAATACCCTACTCTAGTTTGTGGTGTGTGGATTGCCTCAGGGGCTGATGATGAACAATACAAAGGAAGAACTGCCTTGTGAGGGGAGGAGTTCTTGTGGTGGTGAGCTTGGAGAGGAATTGCAACGTCTCTATTGGCTCTGGGTAAGGTCTGGAACCGATATCACGGTTCGATTGGCCGATCTGATATCCAGGTTCGATTCCCCCTTCCACTGTGGTGGCTAGTCCTATTTATAGAGGCCCTGGTCCTCTTCCCAAATATTGAGCAGGAAGGGCGCCAACAATGACCATTTTGAAGGGGAACATCTAGTACACTTATCCAGACTAAAGTTGGTCTTCGACTGCCAAAGGCCCTGACGATGACGCCGTCTTGGGCTCCACGGTGACCTCCATCCTGCCGCTCCGCTGGTCTTGGTCATGTTGCACTGAAATGGCAACCTTTGCCTGATGCCTCGGTACTCCACGCCTGCGCTTGCTCCCTTTGCACCAAAGAGGAAACAAGGACACTACCCAGGCCGGCGCCCGCCTGGCCTCGATCGTCATGGCTTGCGTCATGAGCACCTCGTGAGGTACCCTGCCTTGATCTCTCCGCCTCCTCGCGAGCCTGCCTGGTGAGGCCGTTCCTGAGGAAGCTTCCTGTCGTCCGCCCCGCGAGGCTTGGCCCCTCGCAAGGGTCTTGAGCTTGAGTCGATGAAGATGGGCCGCACTGGGCCACCGCTTGAGCCACGCCGCAGGCTGCAGGCAGGCAAGTCTGGGACCCCCGTTCCCAGAACACCGACAATGACATAGTTCAGATTTCCAAAGCTGATCTGATGACCAGGGGCGTAGCTGTCGATCTGCTCCAGATGGCGAATCGAGTTGGCGCGCAGTGCGATGCCGCAGAATATGAAGTTTTGGATGGGGGGGGGGAATTCTCCCTCAAGGTGGTATTGTTGTAGATGATTGATGGAGCCATCGAGCCTTCTAGCGACGACACAATGGAACTCTAAAAGAAAGCACGAATGTCGGTGTCAAAACCGTCAGATCTCGGCTAGGGGGTCCCGAACTATGTGTCTAAGGATCAAGGTAACAGGAGGCAGGAGGCACGATGTTTACCCAGGTTCGGGCCCTCTTAATGGAGGTAATACCCTACTTCCTGCTAGATTGACTTTGATGAATATAGGGGTTACAAGAGTTGATCTACCTTGAGATCGTAATGGCTAAACCCTAGATGTCTAGCCTATATGATTATGATTGCCTCTACGGACTAAACCCTCTGGTTTATATAGACACCGTAGGGGTCTAGGGTTGTACAAAGTCGGTTTACAAAGGAAGGAAACTATACATCCGGACGCCAAGCTTGCCATCCACGCAAAGGAGACTCCCATCCAGACACGGGAGAATGCCTTCTATCTCATATCTTCACGGCCCATCAGTCCGACCCATGTCACATAGGCCGGCTTCCCAAGGACCCCATAGTCCAGGACTCCCTCACCCCATCACGGGGACGACTCCTGAGGCCCTGGCCATGGAGTCGGCGCGCCTGGCCACATTGGCCGAGCGTGACCGCCTTGAACAACTGCACAAGGAATTGGATGATCGCGCCCGCCAACAACTCAGTTCCAGTCGGCACAAGCGTCAGTTGTTCCCGAGTGATCACTCTTGGAATTACGTAGTTCTTAACACTCCACTGTAGAACCTAACGGCAACTACTAGGATCACCGATTCTATTCAGCCATCCGGCTCCACAGCCGAAGAAGGGATCCGCCAGATCCGAGCTCTACTGAAGACGACCTTGACGTAGAACGTGGTAGTGTTGTAGTCCCGGGATTGTATCCACAACGTGTCAGCTCGTGCCAAGATAGTCCAGTCGGCTGATAGCCCACTCGGCTCTGGGAGGCGCCGACCATCATCCCCCCCTCTCGAGAGATCAGTATGGAGACCGGAGGCATGACCAGGTCACTCCTTCCTGGCGGCACGATAAATATCTTCGCACTCGGATGCCTCTCCCCACGGGACATCACATACGGTCGCCAGCCTTATGATGACAGGCATCCACGCAAGGACGATCGGAGGCCGATCCCTCCACCCCACTCAAAGGACCTTCAGGACCCACACTTCAATGCGAGATCTGTCGTTGCTCAGAATCTGGTTGATAGAGGTCAGGCCTTGAGAGAAGACTTGGATACTGATGCTTCGGGTGGGTCCGCATCCTCGGGCCCCGAGTGCTTCAGCCAATATATTTGCACTACAGACATCCGAAGAACTTCATGTTGGCAATGGGAATCAGCAAGTTCACTGGCGAGACAAAGCCAGAGATTTGGTTGGAGGATTACCGAGTGGCTGTCCAGATCGGTGGCGGCAACGACAATGTGACTATGAAGCACCTATTGTTGATGCTTGAGGGGTCAGCCAAGGCTTGGCTTAACTAGATCCCACCCGACAGTATATACAATTGGGACGACCTGGTCAGAGTCTTTGTCAAGACCTTCAAGGGCACATACAAGCACTCGGGTGGACTGTCAAAGCTGCACCACTGCATGCAGAAACACAATGAAACTCTCCGAGAGTACACTCAATGGTGGACCACTCTGCATAATATGATGGAGAATGTTACCGAGCACCAGGCGATCTACGACTTCAAGGCTGGCATCAGATACAGAGAGCCGACACAGAAGTTTGACCAAACTAAGATCCCCACTCCCAGTCGGGCGATGGAGATAGCCAGTCGGTACGCTAATGGTGAATAGGAGGACCTCTTGAGAAGTGGCAAGGACCAATCTGGAGATGCCCATCAGTCGGGCAACAACACCAGCAAGAAGCAGAAGTGGAAAGCTTAAACAACCAATAACACCAAAGCTGCAGCTTTGTCCGTCCAAAGCAAAGGCAAAGGTCAGACAAACCATGAGAAAGATGGGCAGGCAAGAAGAAGGTTGCCCCAAAAAGCGACATCCTCGATTAGCCCTGCCAAATTCACATGAAAAAAGATGAAGATGGCAACCTAATTCTGTTGAAGCATACCACTTAGCAAGGCCGGCTGCTCAAGCAGGAGATGCGGCAAGAGCCCTCTGAAGGAAAGGACGAGGATGATGATGACGAAGGGGGCAAAAACACCTCTAGTTACCCCAATGTCAAGAAGGTTCTAATGATCTTTGCTAACATCAAGAGCAAGAGCCGACTCAAGGTGATAAACCGAGAGACCAACATGGTAGTTCCGACTGTCACAAAATACCTTGACTAGGCCAAGATGCCCAACACTTTCAACCGGTTGAATCACCCAGCTCACATATCGACCCTAGGGCGGCAGGCGTTGGTGGTTGACCCAGCGGTCAGTGGTGTCTGACTATGCAAGGTCCTTATGGACGGCAGCAGCGGGATGGATATCATTTATGCTGATACTCTGGAGGCAAGGGGCATTACAATGTCCCAATTGAGCAAGAGTAGCATGCAGTTGTTGGGGAACGTAGCATGCAGTTTCAAAAAGTTTCCTACGCTCACGAAGATCTATCTAGGAGATACATCGCAATGAGGGGGAGAGTATGTCTATTTACCCTCGCATACCGTAAGCGGAAGCGTTTCGCAACGCGGTTGATGTAGTCGAACTTTCTTCATGATCCACCGATCGAGTACCAAACATACGGCACCTCCGAGTTCTGCACACGTTCAGCTCGGTGACGTCCCTCGCCATCTTGATCCAGCAAGACATCAAGGTAGTAGATGAGTTCCGTCAACACGACGGCATGGTGACGGTGATGGTGAAGTGACCCGCGCAGGGCTTCGCCTAAACAATACGAAGATATGACCGTGGGAGTAAATGGTGGAGGGGGGCACCACAGACGGCTAACAATTTATGTTATGTGCTAGGGGGCGCCCCCCACATATATATAGGTGGAAGGGAGGGGGGAGCAGCTATAGGAGGCGCCCAAGTAGGAGGAATCCTACTTGGAGTCCCTCCCAAGCCGCGCGCCCCTATCATATATAACCGAGGGGGAAGGAAAGAGGGGGGAAGAGGGAAGGAAGTAGGAATCCTAATCCACACTTTCCTTGCCCTCCCCTCTTTCCTTCTCCTCCTCATAGGACTGGCCTCTATAGAGGCGCACCAAGGCTGGTGTGTTCTCTCACTTGGCCCATAAGGCCCATATCTTTGCCGGGGGTGCCCGAAACTCCTTTCCAGTGACCTTATAAGTGCCCGGTACCCTCCGGAACACTTCTGGTGTCTGAATACCATTGCCCTATATATCAATCTTCACCTCTCAACCATTTCGAGACTCCTCGTCATGTCTGTGATATCATTCGGGACTCCGAACAACATTCGGTCACCAAATCTCATAACTCATATAATATTATATTGTCAACAAACATTAAGCGTGCGGACCCTACGGGTTCGAGAACTATGTAGACATGACCGAGACACCTCTCCGGTTAATAACCAATAGCGGAACCTGGATGCCCATATTGGCTCCTATATATTCTATGAAGATCATTACTGGTCGAACCGTTACGACAACATACGCAATTCCCTTTGTCCATCGGTATTTTACTTGCCCGAGATTCGATCGTTGGTATCTTCATACCTAGTTCAATCTCATTACCGGCAAGGCTCTTTACTCGTTTGGTAATACATCACCTTGTGACCAACTCCTTAGTCGTTTGCTTGCAAGCTTATGATGTGTATTACCGAGAGGGCCCAGAGATACCTCTCCGATACTCAGAGTGACAAATCCTAATCTCGATCTATGCCAACTCAACAAACACCTTCGGATATACCTGTAGAGCATCTTTATAATCACCCAGTTACATTGTGACGTTTGATATAAGACAAGGCATTCCTCCGGTATCTGGGAGTTGCATAATCTCATAGTCGAAGGAATATGTATTTGACATGAAGAAAGCAATAGCAATAAAAATGAACGGTCGTTATGCTAAGCTAACGGATGGGTCTTGTCCATCACATCATTCTCCTAATGATGTGATCTTGTTATCAAATGACAACTCATGTCCACGGTTAGGAAACCTTAACCATCTTTGATCAACGAGCTAGTCTAGTAGAAGCTCACCGGGGACACGGTGTTTGTTTATGTATTCACACATGTATTAAGGTTTCCGATCAATACAATTCTAGCATGAATAATAAACCTTTATCATGAATATGGAAATATAAAATAACAAATTTATTATTGCCTCTAGGGCATATTTCCTTCAGTCTCCCACTTGCACTAGAGTCAATAATCTAGTTCACATCACCATGTGATTTAACACCAATAGTTCACATTGTCATGTGATTAACACCCATAGTTCACATCGCCATGTGACCAACAGCCAAAGGGTTTACTAGAGTCAATAATCTAGTTCACATCACCATGTGATTAACACCCAAAGAGTACTAAGGTGTGATCATGTTTTGCTTCTGAGATAAGTTTAGTCAATGGGTCTACGACATTCAGATCCTTATGTATTTTGCAAATTTCTATGTCTACAATGCTCTGCACGGAGCTACTCTAGTTAATTGCTCCCACTTTCAATATGTATCTAGATTGAGATTCAGAGTCATCCAGATCAGTATCAAAGCTTGCATCGACATAACTCTTTACGACGAACTCTTTGTCACCTCCATAATTGAGAAACATTTCATTAGTCCTCTTTTAGGTACCTAAGGATAATTTTGACCGCTGTCTAGTGATCTACTCCTGGTCACCATTGCATCCCCTTGCCAAACTCATGGCAGGGTACACAATAGGTCTAGTACACAGCATGACATACTTTATAGAACCTATGGCTGAGGCATAGGGAATTACGTTCATTCTCTCTCTATCTTCTGTCATGGTCAGGCTTTGAGTCTTACTCAACTTGACAGCTTGCAACACAGGCAAGAACCCTTTATTTGACTAATCTATTTTGAACTTCTTTAAAACTTTTCCAAGGTATGTGCTTTGTGAAAGTCCTATTAAGCGTATCATATCCCTATAGATCTTGATGCTCAATATATAAGCAACTTCACTGAGGTCTTTCATTGAAAAATTCTTATTCAAGTATCCTTTTATGCTATTCAGAAATTATATATCATTTCTGATTAACAATATGTCATCCACATATAATATCAGAAATGCTATAGAGCTCCCACTCACTTTCTTGTAAATACAAGCTTCACTGTAAGTCTGTATAAAACCATATGCTTTGATCACCTCATCAAAGTGTATATTCCAACTACGAGATGCTTGCACCAGTCCATAGATGGATCACTGGAGCTTGCACACTTCGTTAGCACCTTTAGGATCGACAAAACCTTTCTGGTTGCATCATATACAACTCTTCCTTAATTTATCCATTAAGGAATGCAATTTTGACGTCCACTTTCCAAATTTCATAATCATAAAATGTGGCAATTGCTAACATGATTCAGACAGACTTAAGCATTGCTACAGGTGAGAAAGTCTCATCATAGTCAACCCATTGAACTTGTTGAAAACCTTTTGCAACAAGTCGAGCTTTGTAGACAGTAACATTACCATGAGCGTCAGTCTTCTGCTTGAAGATCCATTTATTCTCTATGGCTTGCCGATCATCGGGAAATCCACCAAAGTCCACACTTTGTTGTCATACATGGACCCTATCTCAGATTTCATGGCCTCAAGCCATCTGTCGGAATCTGGGCTCATCATAGCTTGTTCATAGTTTGTAGGTTTGCCTTGATCTAGTAACATGACTTCCAGAACAAGATTACCATACCACTCTGGTGCGGATCGTGCTCTGGTTAACCTACAAAGTTCAGTAGTAACTTGATCTGAAGTTTCATGATCATCATCATTAGCTTCCTCTCTAGTTGGTGTAGGCATCACGAGAACGGTTTTCTATGATGAGCTACTTTCCAATTCAAGAGAAGGTACATTTACCTCATCAAGTTCTACTTTCCTCCCACTCACTTCTTTCGAGAGAAACTCCTTCTCTAGAATGGACCCAAACTGAGCAACGAAGATATTGCCTTCGGATCTGTGGTAGAAGGTGTACCTAATAGTTTCTTCAGGGTATCATACGAAGACGTACTTATTCAATTTGTGTTCGAGCTTACCAGGCTGAAGCTTGACATAAGCGTCGCATCCACAAACTTTAAGAGACGAGAACTTTAGTTTCTTGCCAAACCACAATTTATAGGTGTCGTCTCAATGGATTTAGACGGTGCCCTATTTAACGTGAATGCAACTATCTCTAATGCATAACTTCAAAACGATAGTGGAAAATCGGTAAGAGACATCATAGAACACACCATATCTAATAAAGTATGGTTACGATGTTCAAACACACCATTACATGGTGGTGTTCCAGGTGGTGTGAGTTGTGAAACTATTCCACATTGTTTTATATGATGGCCAAACTCGTAACTCAAATATTTGCCTCCGCGATCAGACCGTAGAGACTTTATTTTCTTATTACGATGATTCTCCACTTTACTATGAAATTCTTTAAACTTTTCAAATGTTTCAGACTGTGTTTCATTAAGTAGATATACCCATATCCGCTGAAATCATCTATGAACGTCAGAAAATAATGATACCCGCCGCATGCTTCAATACTCATCGGACCGCATACATCTGTATGTATTATTTCCAGTAAGTCATTAGCTAGCTCCATTGTTCCGGAGAACAGAGTTTTAGTCATCTTGCCAATGAGGCTTGGTTCGCAAGTATCAAATGATTCATAATCAAGTGATTCCAAAAGCCCATCTGCATGGAGTTTCTTCATGTGCTTTACACCAATAGGACCTAAATGGTAGTGCCACAAGTATGCTGCATTATCATTATCAACTTTGCATCTTTTGGCATCAATATTATGAATATGTGTATCACCACGATCAAGATTCAATAAACCATTCACATTGGGTGTATGACCATAGAAGGTTTTATTCATGTAAACAGAACAATAATTATTCTTTGACTTAAAATGAATAACCACAACAAACATGATCAAATCATATTCATTCTCAACACAAACACCAAATAACATTTATTTAGGTTCAACACTAATCCCGAAGGTAGAGGGAATGTGCGATGGTGATCGAATCAACCTTGGAATCACTTCAAACACACATCGTCACCTCGCCCTTAAATAGTCTCTGTTTATTCTGCAACTCCTGTTTCGAGTTACAAATCTTAGCAACAGAACCAGTATCAAATAGCCAGGGGCTACTATGAATACTAGTAAGGTACACATCAATAACATGTATATCAAATATACCTTTGTTCACTTTTCCATCCTTCTTATCTGCCAAGTATTTGGGGCAGTTCCGCTTCCAGTGACCATTTCCTTTGCAGTAGAAGCACTCAGTTTCAGGCTTGGGTCCAGCTTTCTGGGAGGCACAACTTGCTTGCCATTCTTCTTGAAGTCCCCTTTCTTTCCATTGCCCTTTTTTTGAAACTAGTGGTCTTGTTTAACCATCAACACTTGATGCTCTTTCTTGATTTCTACCATCGCCGATTTCAGTATCACGAAGAGCTCGGGAATCATTTTCATCATCCCTTGCATATTATAGTTCATCATGAAGTTCTAGTAGCTTGGTGATAGTGACTAGAGAACTTTGTCAACGACTATCTTATATGGAAGATTAACTCCTACTCTCCTACTTGATCCAACACTACAAAAAAAATACACTTCCGTGATGATACGTGTTTGTCACAGTAGGTCACATTTTCTGTCATGCATGTACATCCATGACGATTTTATGACAGAATCAAGATAGTCATACCTGTGTTGTCATAGAAGTGTTCCATGACATTACCAGAATTATCATCACGGAAGTGTCCACTTCCATGACGATAAACCGCGCGTCATAGAAGTACTTTCATCAAGGGTGACCGACACGTGGCATCCACCGTAACGGGACACCGTTAAGAGCTGTTAAGCTATCGGGTCCGGTTTTGGATCCGATAACCCGCTAACAGCCACGACCAATGCCGATTTTCCACGTGTAAAATTCTCATTGGCCGACAGAACCATTCGTCAGCTCTGTGTTGGCACATCTGTCACTCATCCAACGATCGAGATGGGCCTATGATATGTTGACACATGGACGGGCCCAAAAGTGGCCCATAAAGTTTAAATGTGCTGGCCGAACTAAAGGCCCACAAGATTTAGCGGACCATAATGGGCTGGCCCAGCTAAAGGCCCATAAGATTTAGCGGACCACAATGGGCTGGCCCAGCTAAAGGCCCACAAGATTTTGCATACCATAATGGGCCGGCCTAGCTAAAGGCCCAACATTCTCAGTTAAGGCCCGTACGGCTAGTGTCAAATCGACCCGTCAACGGCCTATCCTAAACTTGTCATCATCGCGGCCCATGGTCACTTCTGGCCCGTTAACAGTACGCTAAGTATTTGGGCCCAATTGCATCCCGGTCTATTTCCGACCTGTTAAAGGTCCTGCTTCATTTGGGCCCATTTACAGGCCATTGAAACTTTCGACCCATAAACGACCGTGAAGGATTTGGGTCATATTCGGCCATGTTTGACATCCGGCCTGTTAGAGGCCCACTATAGATTTGGGCCACTTTTGGCCTGTTAACGTTGGACGAAATCCATGGGCCATATGTGGCCCAACATCACATCGGGCCCATTAACGACCCATATAAAAATGACACTAATCAAGCCCGAACAAACTTCCGGCCTATTAAAGGCCCGTGTATTAGGTCGGCACATTTACGGCCCGTCCGAATTTTGGCTTGTGAAAGATCTACATTGTAAATGGGCCACCATTTCGTCCTGCTAAGACCCGTGGGTTATTTGGCACAATCAGGGCCCAATCTCACTTTCGGCCTATTAAAGGCCAATGTTTTTTATGGGCTCGAGATATTTACACATGTAAATGGCCTATTGTTACTGAGGGCCCAAATTATGTTTAGGCATGTTAAAGGCCCACTATGGGCACAGGCCTACCAGAAGAATATGAAAGCTTATGCTGATTTAGGCCCAGATATTTTTAGTGGGCTACATGAAAATTTTAGCCCATAATCGTTTTTAGCCCAATTGGAATGGGCCCGAAGAATGTTGGCATGTTGGGCTCCTACGAACCTTTCATCCGAATACATTACTAAGATAAACCTACACTATACAAAAATAGCATCGTACTTACTGCAGCCTTTGGCAGCATCATAAATGCTGTATCACAACAAAATAAATTCCAACCATACAACAAAAGGCCTGTTGGTATAAAGTTTACAGTCCTTGCAGATAAAAGCACCATCAGATGTATAGAAGCACAGATCATTTGACCTGAGTGCTAGTGTTTCAGGCTGTAGAATCTGATGGAGCAGCATGATCTTCACCTTTTTTCCACCATTACTCTTGAACAACAAAGCGAATGTCTGATAGTCTGGTTTCGAAACCATTCATATCTTGACGACATTTGTCAACCACTATTCTTGTTTCTGAAACGACGTCCATTAGGGATTGGACTTGTGTTTGGAGCACAGATATATCACTCTGTCTAGCCAGAAGATTTTGTTCAGTAGGCGATTTGGAAGACGTTACCTTGACAACCAACCCAGAATTACGCAGGAAGGTGCTTTTTGCACTGTTAGTGGAGAGATACTGACACACTTCAGCAAGAGGTGACATTGTGCTTGTGGTAGCCTCGTCACCTTCAGGTGGTTGTGGCTGTTCAATCATTTGTTCCTAGCTTGCTGAAAGTTTGAACTTGTAGATTGGTGTACCATATAAGTTACTAATGAAAGAAAAACAAACAAAGTAGGTTACACGTTTATACATAACTTATTTTGGTGAACTACTGTAATACATTAGCATGTATTGTAGTTCCAACTACATAATAAAATCACTTTCGTAACATATGTCCATGTAGCATGCCTACTGATGTCTACTACACAACCTTCTTCTTGTAGACGTTGTTGGGCCTGCAAGTGCACAGGTTTGTAGGACAGTAGCAAATTTCCCTCGAGTGGATGACCTAAGGTTTATCAATCCGTAGGAGGCGTACGATGAAGATGGTCTCTCTCAAGCAACCCTGCAACCAAATAACAAAGAGTCTCTTGTGTCCCCAACACACCCAATACAATGGCAAATTGTATAGGTGCACTAGTTCAGCGAAGAGATGGTGATACAAGTGCAAAATAGATAGTAGATAAAGGTATTTGTAATCTGAAAATATAAAAACAGCAAGGTAACTAATGATAAAAGTGAGCGTAAATGGTATTGCAATGATAGGAAACAAGGCCTAGGGTTCATACTTTCGTTAGTGCAAGTTCTCTCAACAATAATAACATAGATAGATCATATAACAAGCCCTCAACATGCAACAAAGAGTCACTCCAAAGCCACTAATAGCGGAGAACAAACGTAGAGATTATGGTAGGGTACGAAACCACCTCAAAGTTATTCTTTCGGATCAATCTATAAAAGAGTTCGTACTAGAATAACACCTTAAGACACAAATAAACCAAAACCCTAATGTCACCTAGATACTCCATTGTCACCTCAAGTATCCGTGGGCATGATTATATGATATGCATCACACAATCTCAGATTCATCCAACCAACATAAAAGTACTTCAAAGAGTGCCCCAAAGTCTCTACCGGAGAGTCAAGAACGTGTGCCAACCCCTATGCATAGGTTCCCAAATGTCACGAAACCCGCAAGTTGATCACCAAAACATACATCAAGTGGATCAATAGAATAACCCATTGTCCCCACGGTTATCCCACGCAAGACATACATCAAGTGTTCTCATAAAAGACTCAATCCGATAAGATAACTTCAAAGGGGAAACTCAATTCATCACAAGAGAGTAGAGGGGGAGAAACATCATAAGATCCAACTACAATAGCAAAGCTCGGGATACATCAAAATCGTGCCATAGAGGGAACACAAGAGAGAACACGAGAGAGAGATATCAAACACATAGCTACTGGTACATACCCTCAGCCCCGAGGGTGAACTACTCCCTCCTCGTCATGGATAGCGCCGGGATGATGAAGATAGCCACCGGTGACGGGATCCCTCTCCGGCAGGGTGCCGGAATGAGCTCCCAAGAGGTTTTTGGTGGCTACAGAGGCTTGCGGCGGCGGAACTCCCAATCTATCTTCTGTTTTGGAAGTTTTAGGGTACGTAGGTATATATGGGTGAAAGGAGTACGTCGGTTAACAGTACGCTAAGTATTTGGGCCCAATTACATCCTGATGTATTTCCGACCTGTTAAAGGTCCTGCTTCATTTGGTCCCATTTACAGGCCATTGAAACTTTCGACCCATAAACGACCGTGAAGGATTTGGGTCATATTCGGCCATGTTTGACATTCGGACTGTTAGAGGCCCACTATAGATTTGGGCCACTTTCGGCCTGTTAACGTTGGACGAAATCCATGGGCCATATGTGGCCCACCATCACATCGGGCCCATTAATGGCCAATATAAAAATGATGCTAATCAAGCCCGAACAAACTTCTGGCCTATTAAAGGCCCGTGTATTAGGTCGGCGCATTTACGGCCCGTCCGAATTTTGGCTTGTGAAAGATCTGCATTGTAAATGGGCCACCATTTCGGCCTGCTAAGACCAGTGGGTTATTTGGCACAATCAGGGCCCAATCTCACTTTCCGCCTATTAAAGGCCAATGTTTTTTATGGGCTCGAGATATTTACACATGTAAACGGCCTATTGTTACTGAGGGCCCAAATTATGTTTAGGCATGTTAAAGGCCCACTATGGGCATAGGCCTACCAGAAGAATATGAAAGCTTATGCTGATTGAGGCCCAGATATTTTTAGTGGGCTACATGAAAATTTCAGCCCATAATCGTTTTTAGCCCAATTGGAATGGGCCCGAAGAATGTTGGCATGTTGGGCTCCTACGAACCTTTCATCCGAATACATTACTAAGATAAACCTACACTATACAAAAATAGCATTGTACTTACTGCAGCCTTTGGCAGCATCATAAATGCTGTATCACAACAAAATAAATTCCAACCATACAACAAAAGGCTTGTTGGTATAAAGTTTACAGTCCTTGCAGATAAAAGCACCATCAGATGTATAGAAGCACATATCATTTGACCTGAGTGCTAGTGTTTCAGGCTGTAGAATCTGATGGAGCAGCACGATCTTCACCTTTTTCGCCATTACTCTTGAACAACGAAGCGGATGTCTGATAGTCTGGTTTCAAAACCATTCATATCTTGACGACATTTGTCAACCACTATTCTTGTTTCCGAAACGACATCCATTAGGGATCGGACTTGTTTCTGGAGCACAGATATATCACTCTATCTAGCCAGAAGATTTTGTTCAGTAGGCGATTTGGACGATGTTACCTTGACAACCAACCCAGAATTACGCAGGAAGGTGCTTTTTGCACTGTTAGTTGAGAGATACTGACGCACTTCAGCAAGAGGTGACATTGTGCTTGTGGTAGCCTCGTCACCTTCAGGTGGTTGTGGCTGTTCAATCATTTGTTCGATAGCTTGCTGAAAGTTTGAACTTGTAGATTAGTGTACCATATAAGTTACTAATGAAACAAAAACAAACAAAGTAGGTTACACATTTATACATAACTTATTTTGGTGAACTACTGTAATACATTAGCATGTATTGTAGTTCCAACTACATAATAAAATCACTTTCGGAACATATGTCCATGTAGCATGCCTACTGATGTCTACTACACAACCTTCTTCTTGTAGACGTTGTTGGGCCTGCAAGTGCACAGGTTTGTAGGACAGTAGCAAATTTCCTTCGAGTGGATGACCTAAGGTTTATCAATCCGTAGGAGGCGTACGATGAAGATGGTCTCTCTCAAGCAACCCTGCAACCAAATAACAAAGAGTCTCTTGTGTCCCCAACACACCCAATACAATGGCAAATTGTATAGGTGCACTAGTTCAGCGAAGAGATGGTGATACAAGTGCAAAATAGATAGTAGATAAAGGTATTTGTAATCTGAAAATATAAAAACAGCAAGGTAACTAATGATAAAAGTGAGCGTAAATGGTATTGCAGTGATAGGAAACAAGGCCTAGGGTTCATACTTTCGCTAGTGCAAGTTCTCTCAACAATAATAACATAGATAGATCATATAACAAGCCCTCAACATGCAACAAAGAGTCACTCCAAAGCCACTAATAGCAGAGAACAAACGTAGAGATTATGGTAGGGCACGAAACCACCTCAAAGTTATTCTTTCGGATCAATCTGTAAAAGAGTTCGTATGAGAATAACACCTTAAGACACAAATCAACCAAAACCCTAATGTCACCTAGATACTCCATTGTCATCTCAAGTATCCGCGGGCATGATTATACGATATGCATCACACAATCTCAGATTCATCCAACCAACATAAAAGTACTTCAAAGAGTGCCCCAAAGTCTCTACCGGAGAGTCAAGAACGTGTGCCAACCCCTATGCATAGGTTCCCAAATGTCACGAAACCCACAAGTTGATCACTAGAACATACATCAAGTGGATCAATAGAATAACCCATTGTCACCATGGTTATCCCACGCAAGACATACATCAAGTGTTCTCATAAAAGACTCAATCCGATAAGATAACTTCAAAGGGGAATCTCAATTCATCACAAGAGAGTAGAGGGGGAGAAACATCATAAGATCCAACTACAATAGCAGAGCTCAGGATACATCAAGATCGTGCCATAGAGGGAACACGAGAGAGAACACGAGAGAGAGAGAGATCAAACACATAGCTACTGGTACATACCCTCAGCCCCGAGGGTGAACTACTCCCTCCTTGTCATGGATAGCGCCGGGATGATGAAGATGGCCACCGGTGATGGGATCCCCCTCCGGCAGGGTGCCGGAACAGGCTCCCGAGAGGTTTTTGGTGGCTACAGAGGCTTGCAGCGGCGGAACTCCCGATCTATCTTCTGTTCTTGAAGTTTTAGGGTACGTAGGTATCTATGGGTGAAAGGAGTACGTCGGTGGACCGAAGGGGGGGCCACGAGGCAGGTGGGCGCGCCCCACCCTCGTGGGCACCTCCCTTCTTCCCTGACGTGCACTCCAAGACCATCGGGTGGCTTTCCTTCCAAAAATAACTTCTCTAGTTGATTTCGTTCCGTTTTGACTCCGTTTGATATTCCTTTTCTTCGAAACACTGAAATAGGCATAAAACAGCAAATCTGGGCTGGGCCTCCGGTTAATAGGTTAGTCCCAAAATTAATATAAAAGTGGATAATAAAGCCCAATATTGCCTAAAACAATAGATAATATAGCATGGAGCAATCAAAAATTATAGATATGTTGGAGACGTATCAAGCATCCCCAAGCTTAATTCCTGCTCGTCCTCGAGTAGGTAAATGATAAAAAGATAATTTTTGATGCGGAGTGATACTTTGGCATAATTTCAATGTAAATCTTCTTACTTGTGATATGAATATTCAGATCAGAAAGATTCAAGACAAAAGTTCATATTGACACAAAAATAATAATACTTCAAGCATACTAATCAAAGCAACCATGTCTTCTCAAAATAACATGGCAAAAGAAAGTTCATCCCTACAAAATCATGTAGTTAGGCTATGCTTCATTTTCGTCACACAAAGATGTTCCCAACTTCTATACCCCGATGACAAGCCAAGAAATTGTTTCATACTTAAATAATCTCAAACTTTTTCAACCTTCACACAATACATGAGCGTGATCCATGGATATAGCACTATGGGTGGAATAGAGTATGATTATGGGGATTGTGTGGAGAAGACAAAAAAGGAGAAAGTCTCATATTGACGAGGATAATCAACGGGCTATGGAGATGCCCATTAATTGATGTCAACATGAGGAGTAGGGATTGCCATGCACCGGATGCACTAGAGCTATAAATGAATGCTCAACAAAAGAAAACTAGTGGGTGTGCATCCAACTTGCTTGCTCACGAAGACCTAGGGAATTTGAGGAAGCCCATCGTAGGAATATACAAGCCAAGTTCTATAATGAAAAATTCCCACTAGTATATGAAAGTGATAACACATGAGACTCTCTACATGAAAAGCAAGGTGCTACTTTGAAGCACAATCTATGAGACTCACTATATGAAGAACAAGGTGCTACTTTGAAGCACAAGTGTGGAAAAAGAGATAGTAGCATTGCCCTTTTTTTTGGGCCTTTCTTTTTTTCCTTTTTTCTTTTTTTGGACTTTCTTCTTCTTTTTGTTTGGGCAATGCTCTAATAATGATGATCATCACACTTCTATTGATTACAACATAAGGATTACAACTCGAAACTTAGAATAAGATATGACTCTATATGAATGCCTCCGGCGGTGTACCGGGATGGTGCAATGAATCAAGAGTTACATGTATGAAAAATAATGCATGGTGGCTTTGCCACAAATACGATGTCAACTAAATGATCATGCAATGGCAATATGACAAAAGTAATGTATGTCATGAATATGATGATGGAAGTTGCATGGCAATATATCTCGGAATGGCTATGGAAATGCCATAATAGGTAGGTATGGTGGCTGTTTTGAGGAAGATATAAGAAGGTTTATGTGTGATAGAGTGTATCGTATCACGGGGTTTGGATGCACCGGCGAAGTTTGCACCAACTCTCAAGGGGAGAAAGGGCAATGCACGGTACCGAAGAGGCTAGCAATGGCAGAAAGGTAAAAGTGCGTATAATCCATGGACTCAACATTAGTCAAAAGAACTCATATAATTATTCCAAAAATTTAGAATTCATCAAAAACCAAGTACTATGTGCATGATCCTAGGGGGATAGATTGGTAGGAAAAGACCATCGCTCGTCCCCGACCGCCACTCATAAGGAGGCAATAGCCAGGTACACTTCATGTTTCAAATTTGTTACACAACTTTAACCATATGTGCATGCTACGGGACTTTCTAAATTCAACACAAGCATTCTTTAAATTCATAATCACCCAACTAGCATGACTTTAATATCACTACCTCCATATCTCAAAACAATTATCAAGCATCAAACTTTTCTTAGCATTCAGCACACTCATAAGAACTCTTACAAATCTTTTATGCTTAGCATATTAGGATTATTTAAGAAAATTACCATGCTATTTAAGACTCTCAAAATAATATAAGTGAAGCATGAGAGTTCATCTATTTCTTCAAAATAAAACTACCACCATGCTCTAAAAGATATAAGTGAAGTACTAGAGCAATAACAAAAACTACTCCGAAAGATATAAGTGAAGATCAATGAGTAGTCGAATAATTATGCAACTATGTGAAGACTATCCCATTTAAGAATTTCAGATCTTGGTATCTTATTCAAACAGCAAGCAAATCTAAAGAAAACTACATTGCAAGGATAGCACAACTCATGTGAAGAAGCAAAAACTTAGGCTCAACGATACTAACCGATAGTTGTTGAAGAAGAAAGGTGGGATGCCTACCGGGGCATCCCCAAGCTTAGATGCTTGAGAATTCTTGAAATATTATCTTCGGGTGCCTTGGGAATCCCCAAGCTTGAACTTTTGTGTCTCCTTAATTCCTCTCATATCATGGTTTCTCTTCTTTTTATCAAAAGCTTCATTCACAACAAACTCAACAAGAACTCGTGAGATAGGTTAGTATAAACCAATGCAAAACCTTATCATTTTCTACTGTAAAAAATCACTAAAATTATTATTCAACATTGCATACTAAATTTCTCTTCATATTTAATACTCCTATCCTCAAATAGAATCATTAAACAAGCAAACATATGCAAACAATGCAACCATAACAGCAATCTGCCAAAACAGTACAGTCTGTAAAGAATGCAAAAGTATCAATACTTCCCTGACTCCAAAAATTATAAACTAAAATTCCCACTGTAATAAATTTAGCATATCTTAATATGCAAAAAGATTCAACGTTATACTATTCTCTGACTTTTCTAGGGAATTTTTGCAACAGAGGTAAACTTTCTATTTTCAAACAGCAACATGTATACTAGCAGAACAAGCATGGCAAAGGCTATCCTTGACTTTTTTTTATTGAAACTAAAGATGCAAAACATTAATCTAACTAACATCAAGCAAAAACTAACAAAATAAATTGACGCTCCAAGCAAAACACATGTCATGTGGCGAATAAAAATATAGCTCCAAGTAAAGTTACCGATGAACGAAGACGAAAGAGGGGATGCCTTCCGGGGCATCCCCAAGCTTAGGCTCTTGGTTGTACTTGAATATTACCTTGGGGTGCCTTGGGCATCCTCAAACTTAGGCTCTTGCCACTCCTTATTCCATAGTCCATCGAATCTTTTACCCAAACTTGAAAACTTCAACCACACAAAACTCAAAACAAAACTCGTAAGCTCCGTTAGTATAAGAAAATAAAACCACCACTTAGGTACTGTAATGAACTCATTCTAAATTCATATTGGTATAATATCTACTGTACTCCAACTTATCTATGGTTCATACCCCCTGTTACTACTCATAGATTCATCAAAATAAGCAAACAACACATAGAAAACAGAATCTGTCAAAAACAGAACAGTCTGTAGTAATATGTATCAAACGTATACTTCTGGAACCCCAAAAATTATGAAATAAGTTTCTGGACCTTATTAATTTGTCTATTAATCATCTGCAAAAAGAATCAACCTAAAATCACTCTCCAGTAAAAAATGGGAGCTAATCTCGTGAGCGCTAAAGTTTCTGTTTCTCACAGCAAGATCATATAAACTTCACCCAAGTCTTCCCAAAGGTTCTACTTGGCACTTTATTGAAAAAAAGCTATAAAACATGATTACTACAGTAGCATAATCATGTGGACACACAAAAACAGTAAGGATAAATATTGGGTTGTCTCCCAACAAGAGCTTTTCTTTAATGCCTTTCTAGCTAGGCATGATGATGACAATGATGCTCACATAAAAGATAAGAATTGAAACATAACGGGAGCATCATGAAGCATATGACTAGCACATTTAAGTCTAACCCACTTCCTATGAATAGGGATTTTTTGAGCAAACAACTTATGGGAACAATAATCAACTAGCATAGGAAGGTAACACAAGCATAACTTCAAGATTTTAAGCACATAGAGAGGAAACCTGATATTATTGCAATTCCTACAAGCATATATTCCTCCTTCATAATAAATTTAAGTAGCATCATGAATGAATTCAACAATATAACCAGCACCTAAAGCATTCTTTTCATGATCTATTTGCATACAAAATTTTCTACTCTCCACATAAGCATAATTCTTCTCATCAATAGTAGTGGGAGCAAACTCAACAAAATAACTATCATATGATTGAAAATTAAGATCAATATGAAAAGTTTCATGGTTATCGTTATTCTTTAAAGCATACGTGTCATCACAATAATCATCATAGATAGGAGGCATGCTTTCATCATAGTAAATTTGCTCATCAAAGCTTGGGGGACAAAAAATATCATCTCCATCAAACATAGCTTCCCCAAGCTTGTGGCTTTGCATATAATTAGCATCATGGATATTCAGGGAATTCATACTAACAACATTGCAATCATGCTCATCATTCACATATTTTATGCCAAGAATTCTATGTAATTCTTATTTTCTAGCACTTGAGCACAGTTTTCCTTTCCATCATTCTCACGAAATATATTAAAAAGATGAAGCGTATGAGACAAACTCAATTCCATTTTTTGGTAGTTTTCTTTTATAAACTAAACTAGTGCTAAAACAAGAAACAAAAAGATTCGATTGCAAGATCTAAAGATATACCTTCACTTATCTAGCCTCCCCGGCAATGGCGCCAGAAAAGAGCTTGATGTCTACTACACAACCTTCCTCTTGTAGACGTTGTTGGGCCTGCAAGTGCACATGTTTGTAGGACAGTATCAAATTTCCCTCAAGTGGATGACCTAAGGTTTATCAATCCGTAGGAGGCGTAGGATGAAGGTCTCTCTCAAGCAACCCTGCAACCAAATAACAAAGAGTCTCTTGTGTCCCCAACACACCCAATACAATGGCAAATTGTATAGGTGCACTAGTTCGGCGAAGAGATGGTGATACAAGTGCAAAATAGATAGTAGATAAAGGTATTTGTAATCTGAAAATATAAAAACAGCAAGGTAACTAATGATAAAAGTGAGCGTAAATGGTATTGCAGTGATAGGAAACAAGGCCTAGGGTTCATACTTTCGCTAGTGCAAGTTTTCTCAACAATAATAACATAGATAGATCATATAACAAGCCCTCAACATGCAACAAAGAGTCACTCCAAAGCCACTAATAGCGGAGAACAAACATAGAGATTATGGTAGGGTACGAAACCACCTCAAAGTTATTCTTTCGGATCAATCTATAAAAGAGTTCATACTAGAATAACACCTTAAGACACAAAGCAACCAAAACCCTAATGTCACCTAGATACTCCATTGTCACGTCAAGTATCCGTGGGCATGATTATACGATATGCATCACACAATCTCAGATTCATCCAACCAATATAAAAGTACTTCAAAGAGTGCCCCAAAGTCTCTACCGGAGAGTCAAGAACGTGTGCCAACCCCTATGCATAGGTTCCCAAATGTCACGAAACCCGCAAGTTGATCACCAAAACATACATCAAGTGGATCAATAGAATAACCCATTGTCACCACGGTTATCCCATGCAAGACATACATCAAGTGTTCTCATAAAAGACTCAATCCGATAAGATAACTTCAAAGGGGAAACTCAATTCATCACAAGAGAGTAGAGGGGGAGAAACATCATAAGATCCAACTACAATAGCAAAGCTCGGGATACATCAAGATCGTGCCATAGAGGGATCACAAGAGAGAACACGAGAGAGAGAGAGATCAAACACATAGCTACTGGTACATACCCTCAGCCCCGAGGATGAACTACTCCCTCCTCATCATGGATAGCGCCGGGATGATGAAGATGGCCACCGGTGATGGGATCCCCGTCCGGTAGGGTGCCGGGACGGGCTCCCGAAAGGTTTTCGGTGGCTACAGAGGCTTGCGGTGGCGGAACTCCCGATCTATCTTCTGTTCTGGAAGTTTTAGGGTACGTAGGTATATATGGGTGAAAGGAGTACATCGGTGGATTGAAGGGGGGCCATGAGGCAGGGGGGCGCGCCCCAGGGGGGTGGGCATGCCCCCCACCCTCGTGGGCACCTCCCTTCTTCCCTAACGTGCACTCCAAGTCCATCAGGTGGCTTTCCTTCCAAAAATAACTTCTCCAGTTGATTTCGTTCCGTTTTGACTCCGTTTGATATTCCTTTTCTTCGAAACACTAAAATAGGCATAAAACAGCAAATCTAGGCTGGGCGTCCGGTTAATATGTTAGTCCCAAAAATAATATAAAAGTGGATAATAAAGCCCAATATTGCCTAAAACAGTAGATAATATAGCATGGAGCAATCAAAAATTATAGATACGTTGGAGACGTATCACCTACTGTATTGTCTATTTCCTCACATTCGTTAACATCTAAGGATAAAGAGACATGGTTTAAAGTAGGATGAACATAGTATGACATCATTCGTATCATGGGCAAACAGATATAAAACAAGCAGGCTATTTTATCATTGTGTGTGCACGTGAACATAACAACTAGATTATAGATCAAGACCAAAAGAATATCCTTCATCTGTATTAAACCATGTAAGGTGAAATGATACGTTAAGACAACTGTGTATAAAAGTGAACAGAGTAACTGACATTGGCTGAAAACCAAGTAGTTAAATGAACACATCACAATAACAATTAGTTCAAAGGCAGGAGGAGTAAGGACTTACAACAGCGGCTTGAACTAGTGTGCTCATGCCCTTCAACTTGTTGGTGTGGCAATCCTTGAATATTTGCACTGCATTCGGTTCAGGTTCTTTTTGGTCCGCACGAGCTTTCCTGTGTATTTGGAACAAGTCAATATAGATACGATAATATGGCACAGAAAAAAAGGAAGTAGAAGCTATTTACAAGAGCCTCGCAGTGTGCAATATAGCTACGAGATCCTGTTGTCTATTGGAATTTCACTTTAGAGTGGTTGGTCTTGTTCTTCGAACAGTTATCCTAGAAGAAGATACACTTGTAAGGCAGATACATAAATACGATTTCAATATGTGGTCTGATCAAATACATATAGCCTACCTGATACTTTGGATCAGACCAGTGTTTAACAAGGGCTGTCCAGTCTTCATCTGTAATATATTCCACTGGAGATGTTTGGGTGATTTCATTGTTAGCCTTGCCTTCAAAGTGAGACTTTCTAAGGTGGTACCGATACCGTCGCAGAGTAGACTGAAAAACATGAGTGCATGCTTGTTTAGTTGCATCATCTTTCGGATCCAATTTGAACCTCATCTGTTGAAAAAAGAATGTGAGTCTTATTAGGAGGAAGCTAGAAAGTATGGGACAGAGCAAGACAATATTACTAATTGCGATGAATAACATTACTTACGGGTAAATGGCCAAGGAAGGTGTTAAACTGGGTATTGTCTTTCTCATTCCTGTACTGGATCCACGTTGGGAGGATACATGCATGACACCTACGACAACGGCTGCCTCTGATACTTTCTTGGCTGACTCTGTAGCATCACGTGGCCTTTTTAAACCTGCCTCAAAATGGATCTCCATTCTTCCTCCTTTAGATTTTGTTAATCTGTCAAGCATTATCCCTGATGTCTATTTCTGCTTGCGTCGTGGTGCTAGTTCAACAACGAATATGGAAAGTGTTAGTGTACATCAAACTGTGAGAGTACATATAAAGGAGCATGCAACTGCAACTTGACTTGGTCAGGTACCGTCTTGGTGTTGATGCTCATGAGGTTCATCTGATCTTGCCAAGTCCTATTGTGTCAGCAGTGCTTCGGAAGTAGTGTTAGGTGTGAAGGCAGCTTGGGATCTGGCCAGTTTCGGAGCAAACGAATGAGCAACTCGTTGAGATGCTGGTATAGTTGAAGCGGATGCTGCAGCTAGTGGAGAAGGTGATACCGTGTTTGTAGATTTAGTCGGTGGACTTGGACCTTCTACTGCACTATAAGTACCAGCAGAATCTCGATGACATATCCTTTTCCGTTTCACGAGACGAGTAACACGACTCCCTACTTTATTATTTTCCATGCTATTTTCTGACTTTGCCATGTCAAGCCATACCCACAACACAAAAGAATAAAATCGCTCTTCAGAACTCATTGATGCATGATACAGACAAGCAATACTTTGATGTAAGACAACCGTATGAGTATGGAATATGTAAGAAAAATAGGACGACATAACATATTCACAACTACGATGTGTAAACTAAGTAGAAGGATTTTCAGGAAAATAGAAGTAATGCAAGCTAGACACGTTATGAAAGATGCAACCAATATAACTCTGCCAAGTTAAAAGTGTCCTGTCATAAGTGGCAATTCGAAAAATTAGAAGTAGTACAACGTAGAAATCAATGCAAGATGCAACCACTATCAAACTGCCATGTTAAAAGCGTCCAATCATGACTGACTGATGCGGGATACACAATAGTAGTACTTTGATGTAAGAACATGGTATGATAGATAGATGCAGTGTATTCTAGACACAGAAAGCCATGCCATATGCACATGTATAACATATAAACTCATCATGTGCAATTTAATCAAAATAGAAGAAATATAGGCTAGACAACATATGCAACATGAAACCAATTATCACACTGCAGTGGTGGAGTACGGGAGATGAACTCATCATGTAGACTTGGGATTTCAACTTCATTAGCAGTAGCAGTGGCAAATCTAGAGAGTCTCTATTTGCATCGGTGCGGAAGACCACCAACATCCCCTAACTTACTCTTTTCCTTCCTATTTTCTCATGTTCCTTATGAAGTCAAAACCACAAGAAGATGAATAAAATTAGCTCTGCATAACTGGTTGATGCATGATACAGACGAACACTACTTTGTTGTAAGGCAAGCGCAGGATACGAGAATGGAATATATACAAAAAAATACAGCACTGCATATCCACACGTACGATAGGAGGATGGAATATGTATGAAAAAACAGTAAGCAGAAGGCATTTCAACAAAATTAGAAGAAATGAAAGCTAGGCACCATATGAACATGCAACCAATACAACTCTATCAGGTAAAAAGTGTCTCGTCGTAAGTGCCATTTCAAGAAATTAGAGGCATTACAAGCTAGAAGACAATGCAAGATGCAACCTACATCACAGTCCCAAGTTAAATGTGTCTTATGGGTAAGTGATCGTTGTAGGTATAAGTTGTAAGCTACGCAGATGCAATACAAACTAGACATCATAAGGAAAACGCAACCACATACAGTTCCAAGTTAGAGAAAGCACCTGTGATGGTGGAGTAGGGGAGATGTGCTCATCATGTACATGTATGTTCTAGAAACAGGAACACGTTTCATGTTCACATGCATTATGTGTAAAGTAAGTAGATGCAATTCAACAAAGTTAGAAGCAATACAAGCTAGACATCATACACAAGATGCAACCACATATAATAGTGCCAAGTTAGAGCAAGCAACTGTGATGGTGGAGTAGGGGAGATGTGCTCATCATCTACACAGCTACGTTGACTGTCCAGCCTTGTGTTGTCTTGCGAATCTTGTTGGGAGGATGGCAGAGTAGAATCTGTGGAGACCCCCTGTTTGAGTTTCTCCAAAGGACCACCATCATCCACTGCCGGACTAATTTCCTTCAGCTATAATGATTTTACATTGTGAAGTCAAACCGATAAGAAAAAGGAATAAAATTCGCTCTTTAGAACTCATTCATGCATGATACTGATGAACACTACTTAGATGAAAGGCAAACACATGATGCGAGGATGGAATATGTATGAAAAACATGATGGTGTGACATATTCACACCTATGATGTGGTAACTAAGCAGAAGGCATTTCAAAAAATTAGAAGCACTGCAAGCTAGACACCATATGAAAGATGCAACCAACATCACTCTGCCAAGTTCAAACTGTATGGCGTTTCAACAAATTAGAAGCAGTACATGCTAGAAATCATATGCAAGACACAACCAATATCACAGTGGCGACTTAAAGCTGCCTTATAATAAGTGACTGATGCGGGATATGCAAGAACAGTAGTCTGATGTAAGAACATGGTGTGATCAGATATAGTATGTTCTAGAAACATGAACACATGTCATATTCACAGGCATTATGTGTAAAGTAAGCAAATGCAATTCAACAAAGTTAGAAGCAATACAAGCTAGACATCATACGCAACATGCAACCACATATAATAGTGCCAAGTTAGAGCAAGCACCTATGATGGTGGAGTAGGGGAGATGTGCTCATCATCTACATAGCTACATTGACTGTCTAGCCTTGCGTTGTGATGTCTACTACACAACCTTCTTCTTGTAGACGTTGTTGGGCCTCCAAGTGCAGAGGTTTGTAGGACAGTAGCAAATTTCCCTCAAGTGGATGACCTAAGGTTTATCAATCCGTGGGAGGCATAGGATGAAGATGGTCTCTCTCAAACAACCCTGCAACCAAATAACAAAGAGTCTCTTGTGTCCCCAACACACCCAATACAATGGCAAATTGTATAGGTGCACTAGTTCGGCGAAGAGATGGTGATACAAGTGCAATATGGATGGTAGATATGAGTATTTGTAATCTGAAATTATAAAAACAGCAAGGTAACTAATGATAAAAGTGAGCACAAACGGTATTGCAATGCGTTGAAACAAGTCCTAGGGTTCATACTTTCAGTAGTGCAAGTTCTCTCAACAATAATAACACAATTGGATCATATAACTATCCCTCAACATGCAACAAAGAGTCACTCCAAAGTCACTAATAGCGGAGAACAAATGAAGAGATTATGATAGGGCACGAAACCACCTCAAAGTTATCCTTTCTGACCAATCTATTCAAGAGTCCGTAGTAAAATAACACAAAGCTATTCTTTCCGTTCAATCTATCATAGAGTTCATACTAGAATAACACCTTAAGACACAAATCAACCAAAACCCTAATGTCACCTAGATACTCCAATGTCACCTCAATTATCCGTCGATATGATTATATGATATGCATCACACAATCTCAGATTCATCTATTCAACCAACACAAAGTACTTCAAAGAGTGCCCCAAAGTTTCTACCGAAGAGTCAAGACAAAAACGTGTGCCAACCCCTATGCATGTTCACAATGTTACGGAACCCGCAAGTTGATCACCAAAACATACATCAAGTAGATCACATGAATATCCCATTGTCACCACCGATAAGCACGACAAGACATACATCAAGTGTTCTCAAATCCTTAAAGACTCAATCCGACAAGACAACTTCAAGGGGAAAACTCAATTCATCACAAGAGAGTAGAGGGGGAGAAACACCATAAGATCCAACTATAATAGCAAAGCTCGCGATACATCAAGATCGTATCACCTCGAGAACACGAGAGAGAGAGAGAGAGATCAAACACATAGCTCACCAAAAAAATACACTTCCGTGATGATACGTGTTTGTCACAGTAGGTCACGTTTTTTGTCATGCATGTACATCCATGACGATTTTATGATAGAATCAAGATAGTCATACCTGTGATGTCGTAGAATTGTTCCATGACATTACCAAAATTATCATCACGGAAGTGTCCACTTGCATGACGATAAATCGCGCATCACATAAGTGCTTTCGTCAAGGGTGACCGACACGTGGCATCCACCGTAACGGAACGCCGTTAAGCTATCGGGTCCGGTTTTGGATCCGATAACCCGTTAACAGCCCGGACCAATGGGGATTTTACACGTGTAAAATCATCATTGGCTGGAGGAAACACGTGTCAGCTCCGCGTTGGCACAGGTGTCACTCATCCAATGGGCGAGATGCACCTATGATATGTTGACACGTGGACCGGCCCATAAAGTTCAAATGGGCCGGCCCAACTAAAGGCCCACAAGATTTTGCAGACCATAATGGGCCGGCCCAGCTAAAGGCCCACAAGATTTTGCGGGCCATAATGGGCTGACCCAGGTAAAGGCCCACAAGATTTTTGTGTGCCATAATGGGCCGGCCCAGGTAAAGGTCCACAAGATTTTTTGCGGATCATAATGGGCCGGCCCAGCTAAAGGCCCACGAGATTTCATCGACATTAATGGGCCGGCCCAGCTGTAGGCCCACAAGATTTTGAGGACCCTAGTTGGCTGGCCCATTAACTGGTTGCCATGTTTTGGGCCAAATGCTGGCCCATATTTGATCCGGTCCATTAATGGCCTGCCATGTTCCAGGCCTAATAATGGCCCATATGAGATCCAGCCTGTTAAAAGCCTACCACGTTCTGGCCCAAATTACGGCCCAGATCAGGTCCAGCCCTTTAAGAGGCTTTGGGCTAAATTATGGCCCATATCAGATTCGGCCCGTCAATTGGACACTATGCTTTTGGGCCCACTTGCTAAAGGACCATTTAGTAATTCGGCCTGATATTAGTTTCAGCCTATTAAGGGCCCGTTTAACATTTCAGCCCTATATTAATTTTGGCCTGGTAAAAGCCCATCATATAGTTGGGCCTAACTCGCCCGGTTTGCATCCGGCCTGCTCGCAGCCGATAATCTGATTGGGCCAAACAAGGACCGAGACAATTTTGGCCTGTTAAAAGCCCGTGATTTGATTCGCACAATCATGAGACGGGGTCCATTTCGGGCTGCTGCCAGCCCATGAGCTCTTCGGCACGTTTCAAGCCCAACCTACTTCTCAGCCTCCTAAAAGCCCATTGAGTTTTCTGGCGAAAAGAGGGTCGGCGGTTTACTCGGCCTATTAAAGGACCGAATCTACTAGTGGGCTAGTTTAATTTTGGCCTTTTAACGGACCAAGATGATGGGGCCCTTGATGCGGATCATACATCGTGATTGTATGACGGCCCGATTATGTACCGTAATTTTACGGTTTGGCCGGTTTACTGCAAAGACAGGATATATAAAGCCCTTGTCCATGCTGATGGGGGGGAGGCAATTCAAGAAGTTTACCACATAATCTTCTTCATAAGCATTGCCTTTATTCTACATTTTGTTAAGAGTAAATATAGTTGTGATAATATACAAAAAGATGGAGAATATTTAAGATAAGATGAAGAGTGATGCTACATAACCAAGTAGCTATAAATGTAAGTGCAGCGATACAGGCAAATGGTACAGCCAAGAGCAATGCATAGCTAAACTTCTTCAGTACCATCGGTGTTATCCAGCCTTATGGTAAGAGTAAATATAGATCTGATGTGTAGAAAATGGAAGGCAAAGGAAAATAAGCTGCAGAGTGATGGTACATGAACAACTACCTGTCAATATAAGTACACTGATAAAGGACAATATGTACTTACAAGAACAATGTAGAGCTAAAAAAATTCATTGGCATTGGATATATTCTACACTAATGTAACCATTCATACAGATGAGATAATTTGGAGCGAACAATTGATAAGCAAGCTATCATGCATACTCCTGTCACATAATGAACCAGGTATGTATGCAAGTACAGTGATACATGACAATAGGTACTAACAAGAGCAAAGCAGCGAGCAACATATTTGCGATATCCTGTCGTTCTTTTCAAACCGGAATTCTTCTTCGAGCAGATTTCCTGCAAAAAAGATCCATAAGGCACATGTGTAAAAGTGGAAGTTCAATTTGTCATGTGATTTCATAGAGAGTACCTCATCCTGGGAACGAGACCAGTGCATAACAAGGTTTTTCCATTCAACGTCTTCTAAATTTAGCACATGAGACTTCATCAGAAATTCGTTTATAGACTTGCCATCAAAGTGTGATTTCCTCAGGTAACACCGATACTGCTGCAATGCTTCCTTGAAAAGCACAAGCAAGCTTTGCTTGTCATGACTATCCAGTTTGACCCTGGCCTAGTTACAACAATGTAATGTAAATCATTGATGTGTTCAATCAGCAGAAAACAGGAAAATAATAACCATGAATAATAGCACTTACACGTAAGTTGGACAGGAAGATGTGAAAATGGTGTTTGTCTTCACTATAATCTTCCCATGGTGGGAGTATATGCACGTAGTCCCTAACAACATTGAAAGCATTGTCTTTTAAACTGGGAATAATTGGAATGGGGTTCCAATCTGCAGGAATTGGCCGTCTCTGCAGTTGGGATAGGTCTTCGACCGGTGGACTTGCTGTACTTTTTGCTAGAGTGGGATTTTTCTATGGTACTGCTAGTGCTATGGCAAATGAAATCGGTATACCTTTTGTTGGACTGTAGGTCCTGTGTGGTGGGGCTAGTGGTGTGGCCAGTGAAGTATGGGTACAGTCTACTGGACTCGGTCCTATGTTTTGTGTCACTGGTTGTACAACCAATATAACTGGGGTGCTATCTGATTTCTCCGGCACCACCACGTTTTTCAAGGACTTTGCTGGTGCTCCTTCAGGTTCGGCAATCACCCTCTTCCTTTTTGATGTCTGATGCACAAGGAGAACATTTGAGTGAAAAAACATGGTATGATGACAGATGGAATATGTATTGATAATGGATGGGCATGACATCTCGACATATATGATGAGTAAACTAAGCAGATGGCGGTGCAAGAAAGTAGAAGAAATGCAAGACAACATATGCAAGATATGCGCAATCAATAAAACCTTTCCAAATTAGAACATGCACCTTGATGGGTGAACAGGACAGGCCATCTGCCTTTGACTCCTCCAGGTTAGAATAGTCATTAGGATCATATTCTGAACAAGAATCAATAGGTGGGGAGCGTATGAGTTTCATTGCATCCAGAATGGCACTCAATGCCTTGGTACCAATTTTGTAAGTCATTGCAGTGTTTAGCTTCAAGAGTGGACTGCTGCTAGTGCGACACAAAGCAGCTACACAGATCATAGAGTAGATATAACGGGAAAACCGTAAGTATTAGAGTAAAATCAGCAAAGTGGAACTTGCTGGAATATATGTGCTAGTACTGCCGGTACGGCTAGAAACGCTTCGGATACCAGTTCTCTTCAACTGAAGGTGCGGTATTGCTAATATCAGTGTAACTCTCAAAGGCGACACAGCTCCCCACATTTCCTTGCTATTCTTATAGGATTCAAGTGGGCAGGCCACTACAAATCCTATTCCTATGTTTACAAAATCCTACGAATCAAAGAGGCTCAAAGTGTCCATCACAACCGACCGTATAGACCTCTACACTGCAAATGTCCCTGCTCATCTTCAGTACAAGGAACATACTGTACTACTATCATACTCCCTCCGTTCCAAAATATAAGTCTTGGTAGAGATTTCCACTATGGATCACATACAGATGTATCCAGATACATTTTAGAGTGTAGATTCACTCATTTTGCTGCATATGTAGTTCATGGTGGAATCTATACAAAGACTTGTATATAGGAACGGAGAGAGAGTACATATTAGAGAAGAACGGAAGAGGAACATCGTAAAGAAGAGCAAGCAGATTTTGGATAATAAAATGTTGGTTGTGCAGTGCCCACACATGATGAACCAGAGCGCATTAAGAATGCAACACCCTGCTGTCTCTCGACCATTTCAGGCGGTTGGATGAAGATCCTATGTCTCCAAACCCTTCTTCTTCCTCGTCTCTGATTCTTCCCATACAGAACACCGGACGGACCGCCGATCCCCACCGCCTATGTTCCTCCGCCACCCTCACCCTCCACCCCTGCCCCCACCCGCATCGAGTTTTCTTCGTTCGGCGAGGCCCCACCACCACCCCCCACAACCACCCGAGTCCCTTCGTTTTCACCGGCGAACTTCGGCGAGCTTTGAAAAATCGACTGACCCAATTTTGAAATTTAGTCTACTATGATTTAGATAGTGTGGAATATAAAAAGGGAAAACCAAAGCATTGGGAGTATAGTGTTGAGCGTGCCATGGCGGATCTGAAGGTGCAAACCAGACAAAGGCAACTACGCAACCAAGACAAGAAATCAGAGTAAAGCAGTGGCAATCTATTTTCTTGTTGCGATAAATAAGTTGAGCAGATACGAAAGAGTACTGCCTCTGGTGTGGCGCCGTGTATGCATCTGCTAAGAATTTGACGGTGCTGCGGTAGCGATGGCTGTCGGCGGCATGGAAGCAGATCTAGGAGGGTAGGCCATGGCGGTGGGGTGCGGTGGACGAGACGGTCATAGGACCGGCGCCGGCAAGGTGGACAACAGCGAGGATGAAGCTAGAGGATGGGATGCAAGGATCCCCGTCCGAATCCGTGGATGAGAGAGGTCGATCTCTTGTAATGGACGGCGGCGTCGGGGTATCAGCTCCGACATGGTGGAGGAGGACGGCGGTGTATGGGGTGGCGGACGGAGGAGGCTGGGGTGGAGAGGGTGTTTTGGCGCCTGAGGGAGTCCTGGATTAAGGGGTCCTCGGACAGCCGGACTGTATGCTTATGCCGGACTGTTGGACTATGAAGATACAAGATTAAAGACTTCATCCCGTGTCCGGGTGGGACTCTCCTTTGCATGGAAGGAAAGCATGGCAATTCGGATATGTAGATCTCCTTCTCTGTAACCGACTCTCTGTAACCCTAGCCCCCTCCGGTGTCTATATATACCGGAGGGTTTAGTCTGTAGGACCAAGAACAATCATAATCATATGCTAGCTTCTAGGGTTTAGCCTCTACGATGTCATGGTAGATCAACTCTTGTAATACTCATATCTTCAAGATCAATCAAGCAGGAAGTAGGGTATTACCTCCATAGAGAGGGCCCAAACCTGGGTAAACATTGTGTCCCCCGCCTCCTGTTACCATTAGCTTTAGATGCACAGTTCAGGACCCCCTACCCGAGATCCACCGGTTTTGACACCAACATTGGTGCTTTCATTGAGAGTTCCAATGTGTCGTCGCAGTAAGTCTTGATGGCTCCTTCAATCATCCACAAGGAGGCACTCCAGGGTGAGGTTTTCCTCCCCGGACAGATCTTCATATTCGGCGGCTTCGCACTGCGGGCCAACTCGCTTGGCCATCTGGAGCAGATCGATAGCTACGCCCCTTGTCATCAGGTCGGGTTTGGAAGCCTGATCTACACCGCCGACATCTGCGGAGACTTGATCTTCGACGGATTCGAGCCCATGACAGGTGTGCGGAACAGTCACGATAAGCATGACTTAGATCTGCCGTCAGACGGTGTTCAGGAGATCACACCTGTAATGACCCCGGCTCTTAGTACGGAGCAGATCGTGCCATCCAAGGACGGGTGGGTGGACCCCGCCACGGAGGCCGCATACTCATCAGCGATAGAGCTGAACACAGATCTCACCTCCAATGAGGTCTGTGTCATTGGACCCTCGGACTCATCTCCAGCCATAGGCTCCGAACCGCACACACCCATGCCTATCGAACCTGATTGGGCACCGATCATGGAGTTTACCTCCACGGATATCTTCTAGCACTCGCCTTTGGGAAACGTGCTAAATTCGTTGAAATCTCTCTCCCTGTCAGGAGACTCTGGGCCGAACTATGTCCAGCTTGAGTGGGAAGCGGATGGCGAAGAAATTCGTTCCCCACCCACCACCCACTTAATAGACCTTGTCGATGACTTAACCGACGTGCTTGATTTCGACTCCAAAGACATCGACGGTATGGACGACAATGCCGGAGAAGAATAGGAACCACCGCCTAAAGGGCGCTGGACGGCCACCTCATCATATGATATATACATGGTTGGCACCCCCAAAGAAAACAACGGCGAGGAATGGAAGGATGCAATGGAGGATAATCCTCTTGAGAAGCAACGAAAGCGACGACGTCAGTGCCGCTCTAAATCCCGCCACAGTAAAAGCAGCGTTAACAGCGCAAGAAAGAATAATACCCTGGTCGACTCTAAAGGCAAGGATGACCCCGTGGACCCAGCGATGGAGCAAGATGAGACAGGGGACGGCGAACATAGTCCGGGGCCGCTGTCCGATCATAGCGATGGCGGAGATAAAACTCATAAACCTGTCTCCGGAGAGGAGAACATTCCGGACGATGATGCACTCATCATCCCGGAAAGGCACTTGGAACAAGAGAACCTCCATAGAAGGCTTATCGCCACCGCGAGGAGCTTGAAGAAGTAGAATGTCACACCCAATATGCGATACTATCCTAAAGAGACTCGAAGGTCCCACCAAGGATAGAACTGCATATTGAAACGCTTTTGCAAGGTGGATATCATTACATCAACATTACATAATAGATGGGTATACATACAAGAGGCATACAATGCCACACGAATACAACATCATATCATACATGAGAACAACATCCGACTATGGATGAAACACAAACAGAAGCTCAAACGACATCCACCCTGCTAGCCCAGGCTGCCGACCTGGAACCTATCCCCTGATCAAAGAAGAAGCAGAAGAAGAGCTCCAAAACAAGCAAACGTCGCTCTCGCGTCAAGATCATCGCATAAACCTGTACCTGCAACTGTTGTTGTAGTAATCTGTGAGCCCGAGGACTCAGCAATCCCATTACCATGGGTATCAAGACTAGCAAAGCTTAAAGGGAAAGGAAGGGGGTAAAGTGGTGAGGTTGCAGCAGCGACTAAGCATATATGGTGGCTAACATACGCAAATAAGAGCGAGAAGAGAGCAAGCGGAATGGTCGTCAACTAGTAATGATCAAGAAGTGATCCTGAGCTCCTACTTACGCCAATCATAACACAGAAACCGTGTTCACCTCCCGGACTCCGCCGAAAAGAGACCATCACGGCTACACATATAGTTGATGCGTTTTAATTCGTATCTGGTGTCAAGTTATCTACAACCGGACATTAACAATTTCCCATCTGCCTATAACCGCAGGAACGGCTTCCAAAAGATTATACCCTATAGGGGTGTCCCAACTTAGCCCATGACAAGCTCTCGCGATCAACGAAGGAATAGACCTTCTCCCAGGAAGACCCGATCAGACTCGGAATCCCGGTTTACAAGACATTTCGACAATGGTAAAACAAGACCAGCAAGACCGCCCGCTATGCCGACAATTCCTGATAGGAGCTGCACATATCTCGTTCTCAAGGCACACCGGATAAGCTAAGCGTACAGGAGCCGACGAATCCAAGTTGCCAAGGAATGGTCCCGCACGGTGCTCTAGTTTGGACCAACACTCGGAGGAGCACTGGCCCGGGGGGGGGGGTAAATAAAGATGACCCTCGGGCTCCGGAAACCCAAGGGAAAAAGGGGCTAGGTGAGGCAAATGGTAAAACCAAGGTTGGGCCCTGCTGGAGGAGTTTTATTCAAAGCGAACTGTCAAGGGGGTCCCATAAATCACCCGACCGCGTAAGGAACGCAAAATCCGGGAACATAACACCGGTATGACGGAAACTAAGGCGGCAAGAGTGGAACAAAACACTAGGAAAAAGGCCAAGTCTTCCACCCTTTACCAAGTATATAGACGCATTAATAATATAAGATATATTGTGATATCCCAACCAAAATCCTGTCCACCATGGAGAAATCTTCAACTTCACCTGCAACTAGCAACGCTATAAGAGGGCTGAGCAAAGCGGTAACATGGCCAAACAACGGTTTGCATAGGAAAGGTGTCAAAGGTTAGAGGTTCATGGCAATTTGGGATGGCTTGATGAGCAAAAGATAGGTAACGCAGCATTGCGATAGAACGAAGCAACTAGCATATCAATGATAGTAGTGATATCCAGGGTAGCGGTCATCTTGCCTGAAATCCCGCTAGGAAGAAGAACGAGTCCATGAAGAAGACGAACGGGAGTAGTCGAATGAATCCTCACAATCGCAACATTACCGGGACTAAGAAGCAACACCGAAAAGAAGCAAACAACATGGTAAACACACAAGCATAAACATGGCATGATGCACAAACAAGTATGATGCATGTCCGGTTTAATGAGGCATGACATGGCAAAGTGCAACAAACAAAACTACAAGTTAAGTGGAGCTCAATATGCAACGAGTTGCATATTGACGAAACACCACATGCAATTATTTAGTTTGATCTCAGTTATGTACCCAACAACATTAAATGTTGTTAAACATGGCAAGAGGTGAAGCATAAGAAAACTACCTATCTAAGCAAGTTTAAATGGGGCCGGAACAACAAAACAACAATTCCGAAAATCCCCATATGCATATTTTAGATTCGGTACTGTTCTGCCCTAAACACAATTTTAATATTTTTAAACAGCAAAACAAAGTGCACCATGTTAAACTAGGCATTTTTCCACCCCATTTACATATAAAGTTTATTAAAATTGGAGCTACGGTTATTTAGTTATGAAATAAATCATTTTAGCATATTATTTAAGCAAAATTAATGCAAACAGCAATTTTAAATATTTTAACATGGATGAAAGTTGGATATTGTGAAACTAGATAAAATTCTAAGCATTTTACATATATAGTTTGTTTGGTTTGGATGCATGCATATTTAAATATGAGCAAAGTAAAACAATGGCAGTTCTGTAAATATGCGGGCACTGGATATGACAAAAAGCACAGACTAGAAAAAAATATAACATCGGGCCGAATCTGAAACAGTGGTAGTGGCCCAGGAGGATTTGGCCCAACCAGCTGTGGGTGGGTGTGATTGATTGAAAAAAATGACACAGGGGAAAAAAGAATTGAGGCCCCCTGGGATTCGATCCCAGGACCTCTTGCTGTCTGTGCGCTGAGATGACCAGTGCGCTACTAACTAGATTGTGTTGAAGAATGGACTTGACGGAACATGAAACATGAGCAGAGCTTGATCTGGGTGATGCAAAAATTGGTGAAAACAAAAGGTGCGGCCGTGGGAATTCGATCCCTGGTCGCCTGGGTAACAAAGGGGAAGGCCATCCAGTTTGGCTCCTGCGTATGTTGTTTAACAAGGAGGTGGCCCCCTTGATAACCAAACAACAGAAGTGCCGAGCTTCAGCCATGGCTACGCCGAGAAAGCTCACGGTAGCGGCGAGCGAACGCGGCGCCGAACTCTGCTGCTAGGCATCAGCGGGTGTGCAGAAAAAGGTGTGCGTGCGGACGAACCAAGGGGCGGCTGCTGCGGGCATGCGCACAAGGCTACGGGTACTGCAAACCGAGGACGAGCAGGAGCTTGTCTCGGTCATGGTGGTATAGGTCGAAGCAGGCAACGGATCTCGCGTGTGCTGCATGCTTGAGTGCGTGTGAGGATGCATGCAATAGGTGAGGCGAGCAGAGGCTAGAACACGAGCTTCGGCTCGCTGCCATGGTCGTCCATGGCAGACATGGCCTCTGACGCGACGGGATCGGTGGCCACAATCGACATAATCGAACCGGAGAGGGGCTGGGAGGAACGGCTGCTCACCTAGGTCCCGTAGGACAAGATGAGGACGCCAGAGATGTGGTGCAGCAAGGGCGAGGACGCGATGATCGACGGAGGCGCTCGGGTCCGTGAAGCAGAGGAAGATGACGAAGATGATGACGAGGAACTTGGCGTTCCGCGGCGATGAAGTGGAAGAAGACGACGTCGTGGAAGAATATTGCGTCGCCCTTGGGCCCTTCTGGATCCTGGCCTAGCTTGAAGTCGAAGAAGACCACGAGGAGGCCTCGCAACCGACGGTGGAGCGCGCTCGGTGGTTCTCTGCTCCTCCGTTTCTTGAGGAAGAAGGAGAAAACAGAGGGAAGGAAAGGGGTGGCGGCGGCGAGAGGGGGGAAGAGGAAACCCTAGGGCGCGGGGTTGCGGTCTTATAGGGGCGAGGCGCGGCTCGACTGGCTGCCTCGGTGGCCATGTGCGGCAACACGCAGTTTTACCGTGAGAGAGGAAAAGGAACGGGAGGAGGAAGAAAGGTGAAGTGGAGACAATGACATGCGGGCCCGGGCAAAGTGAAACAGGCGGCCACGCTGGAATTTTACCAAGGGAGCTGGATAGCTGCGGCCTGCTGTGCGCTGGACTGGAGAAAGCCCATGTGGCTGCGCTGGGTAGCTCCCTCCCTCTCTTGCAAATACTCCTTCCTTTTTTTATTTCCTCAAACAGAAATGAAGGAGGGAATGTAGAGGGACTTGTGAGAGGTCAATGGCTAAGATGAAAATATTTCTGGACTGCTAGATTTACGCAGGATTAGAATAAATTGACTTGGCAATTTTTAGAGGTAGAAAAATAATCCAAGTTTGAATTAAATTCAAACTTGAGCCATTTTTTAACCCAACCAAAACAACTCCAAAATGGATGATATTTGACAGAGAGGTATAAGGCATGGAGTAAGATCATCAGGAAAAAAAATGAACATTAATAGAGGAGGGGAAAATGTTACTTGCCAAAACATGAAAGAAGAAGGAAGGGAGAGGTGATGATACATGGGCATGGCTTGAGAGAGATAGCAAAGGGGTTGATACAAACGACATGAATAGAGCAAGACAACATCATGAAGAATGCAATGCACATGGTGATTATGATGAAATGCAAAATGACAAGAGGCACAATGCAATGTAAACAATGATGATCATGAAGCAAGAAGCAAATATGATAAGGCACTCAACATGATCATGGCATAAACATATAGAAAATAAATATGCAAAATAATTATGCTAATGCAAAAAACACAATAAGCACATGACAACAACTAAAATAAATGGAAGGGCAACTGAAGCGTCGGTCTCGGGGCGTTACAACTCTCCTCCACTAACAAGAGATCTCGTCCCGAGATCTAGGATGACACCAGAGAGAAACAGAAGAGGAAGAGAAGAGGTAAATCTAAGTTGCTTCTTCGACAAACGAGTGAAACCATGAACCTTGAGAGGTGAGCAGAATGAAAGAAAGAAACAACAAAGATGAACAAAGTTGAAAACACTCCATTATAAAAGAGGAACAAGGGATACGACGAGAACCAAGAGGTTTAGTGATAAGATAGATATTGAAACCACTCCGGTTAAAACTAGATAGAGAAGGAATAAGATTGATATAATTTGGGCAGCACTCTGACTGAAAGAAGAAGGAAAACTTGATAAGATGAAAAGAACTTGAAGAGACGGCACAACACTCCGGTTAAATGGATAAGCAAGAAAAGAACATGATCCTCACAAAACGAGGTGATGGGTGAAGAGGACAACATCACAATGCCTCCGTAACGAAAGAATATAAGTTAGACCGTTGGGATAAAGGGACGGAGGAGAAAATGACAACTTTTGCCACAAGTGAACTTGGAAAGAATCCTTGCAAAGAAGAATCGAACGGAGTTGTTGGAAAATCAACAACGAGAAGCACAAGCTTGTAGTGGGCTTATGGAAAACTTCTCAAAATTGAGGTGAAATTCTGCCACTACGGAAACAAATAATATAATTGATAACACCAACGAGATGGAAAACTTCTTCCACCAAGATGATAGAGAGATAACTTGGATCATTGATAAATACCACGAATAGCAACATTCCTTAGGGAAGGTTTTAGGTGAAATATGACACAAGATAACTCCAATGAAGAGATTAATGGATTTAAAATACCTCATTCTTGACAACATGTGAATCGCGAAACATGAATGGAAAATTGTCAAGAATGATATAACACCACCTCAAAAGATAAGGTAGAAAGAATAGCACTTCAAAATGCAAGAAGAAGAATACTTGAACTCCTCAAAAAAAATGTGTTGAGCACCATGTTTAATTTTGAGTATAGCTTGACGGATCATAACTTCGAGAGAAATCTTGAAGAACAATTGAAGAATGAAAAGAATCCTTGATGAACCACCATGTAGAGCCTCCATGAAGAACTCTGGTAATAAAAGGATGATAGAAAGGAAGAGAAGTTGAAAGAACAAGGTGAATCCTTGCAATGATTTAGATGGAGCTTCGCGATGATATAACCAAGAAAACTTGGAACTCCGGAATGAAAGAATTGAATCACCTCGAGGAAATAAGAATAAGATTTATTCTATGCTTATCCTTCATCAAATTAAATTGATGACAAGCAACGGATTTGGCATACTACTTATTCTCGTAGAAAGAATTAAAAGAGATATAGCGCAAACTTGAGAAGGTATTGATGGAACCACCGGTGGGATTTGGAAACAACGAATGAATTGATATGATAACAAAGGGAGTGAAATCTTGAACGAACCACCGTAAAAATTGCAAAAGAGAGTAGCAAGGGCACAATTCACCGGAAAGAATTTGAAAACGAATGAAGATACTTGAAAGGATTTAGATACATGAGAACGAAGAGAACATGAACTAATTAGAGAATACTTGAATGATGCACCGGTAAGATTTGTAGAACGAGATCTGAAAGCTGGAATGAATAATTCTGAGATGGTGGCTCCGGAGAATCAAACTAAAAAGACTCCTGAATTGCTCCGGATGGGTGAAAAGAATTCTCACAATGAAAAACAATTATGAAAGGATGGCATCAAGATAGAACCATGAATCTTGAAGAGAATGGAGCAAGATTTAGAGGAAAACTCTTCTTCGGTCTTCACATGTTGAGAATGATGATGAGAAACACCATGAATTGTTGAGATACTCCAGGAGAAAATTAGAAAGGTTGTGCCAACGATGAAAATATTTTTAAAGCGATCTTGAAGAAAGAATATGACTGATGAAAATTCATTCTTACGTCAAACTTGAAAAGAATTTGAGAATAACTCCGGGAGAATTAGAAGAGTCAGGTAAGATCCTGGGAAACGACCTGTGGGTTAGGGCCCACTGAAAAGGAACACCATTGGAAATGATTTTAAAGTGAGATTGCACCGGTTGAATTAAATAGCTTGAATGAGAGAAAAACTTGAAGTAACTCGAACGGATTAAGAAAGGAAACATGATTCTTCTGAGATATCTTCAACACTCTAGAACAAATGAATAGCAAGAGATGAGTGATTGAGAGGTGCACCGGCATGAGAAAGCATTTGACACGAGGAAAGGAATATGATCAACACTGAAAGCTTGAATTGGATCCATCGGAGAAGAAAAAGAACGAAGGATGATGAACTTGAAACTTTTGAGCATCTTCATGGGAAATCACCGGATAAGAACATTGACGGAAAAGGGTGAAGTGACTTCACATGAATAAATGGATACATGATTAAAATATATGAGTCCTTGCAGAAAAGGGTGGGAGGGCGGGAAAAAAACAAAGGCAACTTGGGACGGATGGAAGAAACACCGTTGATAAAACTTAGAAATGATCTTGCGGATGGGGAGAATGATGGGATCATCTCGAAGAGAAGCACACCGGTTAGAAATAGAATTGGGAAGACAAACTCGATAAACAAGAAGGATTAGTATCCACATAGCAATATGAGAACATCGTTTAGGGAAGGTATGGATTCAACATTTGACTTCGAAGCAACTCGAATACCACAGTTAAAACAAAACAAAAGATTTGGCTTGTAGAATAAGCCGGAACAAATACATATGATAGAGATTTACCCAATCCCATATCATGCATCTGTCGGAAAGATATTCTAGGAGCTACTTGAATTCCCACCTATAAAACTCCTGAAACTTTCTGGTTATGCAATCTGGTGTTGGGGATACAGGGGAAGCAATATATCTCACCCAAACTAACAATACCTACATCCAAGCTGTATCCATCCGTCAACACATAACCAAGAAACCTTCGGAAATCGTGTACCTCAACCTTCAAAAAGCATCCGTTATACGAGCTATGGAATACTCCCGAACTCCCCAGTACTGGGTGGCGTCGAGGTTATCTCACCAACAACTGCATAAAAGAGATTTTCGATGTCGGCAAAACTCAGGTATTCCAGAACTGCAACGATAAAATTGTCACGACAACACCTCGGAGCTCAACTCCCCGGGTCAATGCCACATAATAGACAGGAGGCACCAAGAACAATGTTCTCGTCACAAAACCATCGAAACGATTCCAAGATACCCGTGTGATCCTAAAAAAATTTTAGTGAAATTTGAGGAGAGGAAAGTCAAAACATCTACGTCAGGAGACCTCACTAGAGCGACGAAGGGACTGAGGAGTAAAAAGAATCCTACTCTCCGATATATATAATCCTAAGACTCAAAATAGTTTTCTTCTAGACTCAACAACGGCCAACAATCAAGGGGGCTCCTATGGTCGGTCGAGGCTCTGATTACCAACTTGTCACGCCCAATATGCGATACTATCCTAAAGAGACTCGAAGGTCCCACCAAGGATAGAACCGCATATTGAAACGCTTTTGCAAGGTGGATATCATTACATCAACATTACATAATAGATGGGTATACATACAAGAGGCATACAATGCCACACGAATACAACATCATATCATACATGAGAACAACATCCGACTACGGATGAAGCACAAATAGAAGCTCAAACGACATCCACCCTGCTAGCCCAGGCTGCCGACCTGGAACCTATCCCCTGATCAAAGAAGAAGCGGAAGAAGAGCTCCAAAACAAGCAAACATCGCTCTCGCGTCAAGATCATCGCATAAACCTGTACCAGCAACTGTTGTTGTAGTAATCTCTGAGCCACGAGGACTCAGCAATCCCATTACCATGGGTATCAATACTAGCAAAGCTTAAAGGGAAAGGAAGGGGGTAAAGTGGTGAGGTTGCAGCAGCGACTAAGCATATATGGTGGCTAACATACGCAAATAAGAGCGAGAAGAGAGCAAGCGAAAAGGTCGTCAACTAGTAATGATCAAGAAGTGATCCTGAGCTCCTACTTACGCCAATCATAACACAGAAACCGTGTTCACCTCCCGGACTACGCCAAAAAGAGACCATCACGGCTACACACACGGTTGATGCGTTTTAATTCGTATCTGGTATCAAGTTATCTACAACCGGACATTAACAAATTCCCATCTGCCTATAACCGCAGGCACGGCTTTCGAAAGATTATACCCTACAGGGGTGTCCCAACTTAGACCATGACAAGCTCTCGCGATCAACGAAGGAATAGACCTTCTCCCAGGAACACCCGATTAGACTCGGAATCCCGGTTTACAAGACATTTCGACAATGGTAAAACAAGACCAGCAAGACCACCCGCTGTGCTGACAAATCCCGATAGGAGCTGCACATATCTCGTTCTCAGGGCACACCGGATAAGCTAAGCGTACAGGAGCCGACGAATCCAAGTTGCCAAGGAATGGTCCCGCACGGTGCTCTAGTTTGGACCAACACTCGGAGGAGCACTGGCCCGGGGGGTAAATAAAGATGACCCTCGGGCTCCGGAAACCCAAGGGAAAAAGGGGCTAGGTGAGGCAAATGGTAAAACCAAGGTTGGGCCTTGCTGGAGGAGTTTTATTCAAAGCGAACTGTCAAGGGGGTCCCATAAATAACCCGACCGCGTAAGGAACACAAAATCCGGGAACATAACACCGGTATGACGGAAACTAAGGCGGCAAGAGTGGAACAAAACACTAGGCAAAAGGCCAAGTCTTCCACCCTTTACCAAGTATATAGATGCATTAATAATATAAGAGATATTGTGATATCCCAACCAAAATCCTGTCCACCATGGAGAAATCTTCAACTTCACCTGCAACTAGCAACACTATAGGAGGGCTGAGCAAAGCGGTAACTTGGCCAAACAACGGTTTGCATAGGAAAGGTGTCAAAGGTTAGAGGTTCATGGCAATTTGGGATGGCTTGATGAGCAAAAGATAGGTAACACAGCATAGCGATAGAACGAAGCAACTAGCATAGCAATGATAGTAGTGAGATCCAGGGTAGCGGTCATCTTGCTTGAAATCCCGCTAGGAAGAAGAACGAGTCCATGAAGAAGACGAACGGGAGTAGTCGAATGAATCCTCACAATCGCAACATTACCGAAACTAAGAAGCAACACCGGAAAGAAGCAAACAACATGGTAAACACACAAGCATAAACATGGCATGATGCACAAACAAGTATGATGCATGTCCGGTTTAATGAGGCATGACATGGCAAAGTGCAACAAACAAAACTACAAGTTAAGTGGAGCTCAATATGCAACGAGTTGCATATTGACGAAACACCACATGCAATTATTTAGTTTGATCTCGGTTATGTACCCAACAACATTAAATGTTGTTAAACATGGCAAGAGGTGAAGCATAAGAAAACTACCTATCTAAGCAAGTTTAAATGGGGCCGGAACAACAAAACAACAATTCTGAAAATCCCCATATGCATATTTTAGATTCGGTACTGTTCTGCCCTAAACACAATTTTAATATTTTTAAACAGCAAAACAAAGTGCACCATGTTAAACTAGGCATTTTTCCACCCCATTTACATATAAAGTTTATTAAAATTGGAGCTATGGTTATTTAGTTATGAAATAAATCATTTTAGCATATTATTTAAGCAAAATTAATGCAAACAGCAATTTTAAATATTTTAACATGGATGAAAGTTGGATATTGTGAAACTAGATAAAATTCTAAGCATTTTACATATATAGTTTGTTTGGTTTGGATGCATGCATATTTAAATATGAGCAAAGTAAAACAATGGCAGTTCTGTAAATATGCAGGCACTGGATATGACAAAAAGCACAGACTGGAAAAAAATATAACATCGGGCCGAATCTGAAACAGTGGTAGTGGCCCAGGAGGATTTGGCCCAACCAGCTGTGGGTGGGTGTGATTGATTGAAAAAAATGACACAGGGGAAAAAAGAATTGAGGCCCCCTGGGATTCAATCCCAGGACCTCTTGCTGTCTGTGCGCTGAGATGACCAGTGTGCTACTAACTAGATTGTGTTGAAGAATGGACTTGACAGAACATGAAACATGAGCAGAGCTTGATCTGGGTGATGCAAAAATTGGTGAAAACAAAAGGTGCGGCCGTGGGAATTCGATCCCTGGTCGCCTGGGTAACAAAGGGGAAGGCCATCCAGTTTGGCTCCTGCGTACGTTGTTTAACAAGGAGGTGGCCCCCTTGATAACCAAACAACAGAAGTGCCGAGCTTCAGCCATGGCTACGCCGAGAAAGCTCACGGCAGTGGCGAGCGAACGCGGCGCCGAACTCTGCTGCTAGGCATCAGCGGGTGTGCAGAAAAAGGTGTGCGTGCGGACGTACCAAGGGGCGGCTGCCACGGGCATGCGCACAAGGCTACGGGTACTGCAAACCGAGGATGAGCAGGAGCCTGTCTCGGTCATGGTGGTACAGGTTGAAGCAGGCAACGGAGCTCGCGTGTGCTGCATGCTTGAGCGCGTGTGAGGATGCGTGCAATAGGTGAGGCGAGCAGAGGCTAGAACACGAGCTTCGGCTCGCTGCCATGGTCGTCCATGGCGGACATGGCCTCTGACGCGACAGGATCGGTGGCCACAATCGACAGAATCGAACCGGAGAGGGGCTGGGAGGAACGGCTGCTCACCTAGGTCCCGTAGGACAGATGAGGACGCCAGTGATGTGGTGCAGCGAGGGCGAGGACGCGATGATCGACGGAGGCGCTCGGGTCCCTGAAGCAAAGGAAGATGACGAAGATGATGTCGAGGAACTTGGCGTTCCGCGGCGATAAAGAGGAAGAAGACGACGTCGTGGAAGAAGATCGCGTCGCCCTTGGGCCCTTCTGGATCCTGGCCTAGCTTGAAGTCGAAGAAGACCATGAGGAGGCCTCGCAACCGACGGTGGAGCGCGCTCGGTGGTTCTCTGCTCCTCCGTTTCTTGAGGAAGAAGGAGAAAACAGAGGGAAGGAAAGGGGTGGCGGCGGCGAGAGGGGGGAAGAGGAAACCCTAGGGTGCGGGGCTGCGGTCTTATAGGGGCGAGGCACGGCTTGACTGGCTGCCTCGGTGGCCATGTGCGGCAACGCGCAGTTTTACCGTGAGAGAGGAAAAGCAACGGGAGGAGGAAGAAAGGTGAAGTGGAGACAATGACATGCGGGCCCGGGCAAAGTGAAACGGGCGGCCACGCTGGAATTTTACCAAGGGAGCTGGATAGCTGCGGCCTGCTGTGCGCTGGACTGGAGAAGGCCCATGTGGCTGCGCTGGGTAGCTCCCTCCCTCTCTTGCAAATACTCCTTCCTTTTTTTATTTCCTCAAACAGAAATGAAGGAGGGAATGTACAGGGACTTGTGAGAGGTCAATGGCTAAGATGAAAATATTTCTGGACTGCTAGATTTACGCAGGATTAGAATAAATTGACTTGGCAATTTTTAGAGGTAGAAAAATAATCCAAGTTTGAATTAAATTCAAGCTTGAGCCATTTTTTAACCCAACCAAAACAACTCCAAAATGGATGATATTTGACAGAGAGGTATAAGGCATGGAGTAAGATCATCAGGAAATAAATGAACATTAATAGAGGAGGGGAAAATGTTACTTGCAAAACATGAAAGAAGAAGGAAGGGAGAGGTGATGATACATGGGCATGGCTTGAGAGAGATAGCAAAGGGGTTGATACAAACGACATGAATAGAGCAAGAAAACATCATGAAGAATGCAATGCACATGGTGATTATGATGAAATGCAAAATGACAAGAGGCACAATGCAATGTAAACAATGATGATCATGAAGCAAGAAGCAAATATGATAAGGCACTCAACATGATCATGGCATAAACATATAGAAAATAAATATGCAAAATAATTATGCTAATGCAAAAAACACAATAAGCACACGACAACAACTAAAATAAATGGAAGGGCAACTGAAGCGTCGGTCTCGGGGCGTTACACAGAAGCAAAGGCTTAAGGCCGCGCAGGATACACTCAATTGCAGATGGAAAAAAAGTGCTCCACACTGAAGAAAAATACGGTGGCGATCGCCACACAAAGAGCTCTCCCAAGAGCAAGCTGCTGCCCGAATTCGAAGACGAGGCTATAGAGCCCATTCTGCCGAAAAATAATATGGCCGACCCATCGGACCGACCACCCCGTGGCCGCGACAGGGTGGCTAACGATGCCGCACACTAGTCAGCACACGATTTACATGAGCACCTGGAAAAAAAGCTGGTATGGCCAGGTCCATCTATGGATCTAGGAAGCGTGCTCCGGCGTAGGATCACGACCACCAAAACGGTTATACTAATCGAATACCAGCTCGGAATCAACACCGAACACTACAACCGTCGGCGGCATGCCATGACACATCCAAATACAGGGGTGTCGCGCACCCCCTGTGCTTCACAGATGAGGTGCTGGATCATGAATTTCTAGAAGGATTTAAACCCGTAAACATAGAGGCATACGACGGAACGACAGACCCTGTGGTCTAGATTGAGGAATTTATTCTTCACATCCACATGGCTCATGAAGATGACCTCCATGCCATCAAATACCTGCCCCTCAATTTGAAAGGACGAGCTCGGCACTAGTTGAAAAGCCTCCCTGAAAACTCAATTGGAAGTTGGGAGGAACTTGAGGATGCTTTCAGGGCTAATTTTCAAGGGACATATGTCCGACCTTTGGATGTAGACGATTTAAGTCACATAATCCAACAACCGGGAGAGTCAGCCCGTAAGATTTGGAACAGATTTCTCACCAAGAAGAATCAAATCATCGACTGTCCGGATGCCGAAGCCTTAGAGGCTTTCAAGCATAGTGTCTAGGATGAATGGCTCGCCAGACACCTCGGCCAGGAAAAGCCGAGGACAATGGCAGCCCTAACAAGCCTTATGACCCGCTTTTGCGCGGGCGAGGACAACGGGTTGGCCCGCAGTGACACCAGCGTCCCAGGCACATCCAAAGTCAGGGATGGCAATGGGAAGCCGCGATGCAATAAAAACAAGCGTCGAAACAATGAAGACAGCCCAGACAACACGACGGTAAACGCCGGATTCAGGGGCTCTCGACCCGGTCAACGGAAAAAGCCATTTAAAGGCAACAGAGATGGGCCGTCCAGCCTAAACAAAATTCTGGACAGATCATGTCAGATTCATGGCACCCCCGAAAAACCTGCAAAACACACCAACAGAGAATGCTGGGTCTTCAAGCAGGCCGACAAGCTAAACGTCGAATACAAGGGGAGGGAGACGCTAAGTGAAGACAAGGACGAGCCTCGCCAGCCGAACACTAGGGGACAATTTTTTTCCACCAGAGGTCAAAACAGTGAACATGATTTATGCAATCCACATACCGAAGAGGAGGCACAAATGCGCACTCCGAGACGTATATGTTGTTGAAGCCGTCGCCCCCAAATTCAACCCATGGTCAGCCTGCCCGATCACTTTCGATCACAGGGATCATCCGACTAGTATCCGGCATGGAGGTTCGGCTGCCTTGGTGAGATGCATGCATTTCAGATAGAATGCCACACTGGCTCTGGAGTGACCGGGGGCGATAGATATGTGGATATATAGAAGGAAGGGAACATCGTCTGCGAGCTCTCTCTCCTAATCCACTTTCATATTGTAAAGGCTCTAACAGAGCAAAGTTGTACAAAAAGAAGTATGCATATGGTCGGTCCCCTTCGAAAGGCAATGGAAAGCAAGGGTCCCACTAGCATTGAGGAAGGAAGCGGTGAGACCAGTTCAACCATAACCTTGAATGAATTTATATAAGCCAGGATCTTGTACCGGGTACGGAGACTCTCTAGTGATGCTCCCCTACGCCCCCTCTGCATAGGGTAATAAGCTGGAGTGATAAGCTTAAGCTAATAACACACAGAGAGCTAATACCATATCCCGCCCGGCTCCATCTTTAGCTGACCCAGCCCGGACTTCCCCTTCAAGCGTTCAAGAATAAGCATGGGAGTCGAATAGATATGGCACTTGGAAACTACCGTTGGTATTTCAGGTTTCACATTGTACAGAATGAAATCATTGATAGGGCTCGCCCCGAAGAGAGGATGTTGCGCTTAATAGAAAATTGTTTAGTTTAGGCATTTACCTTAGCTTAAAATAGATATGTAACATGATGTACTTACACGTGCAACCACTCCGTCTTCTAGATCGGGGTCATAATTGAACCCACAACAAACCTCAGATGATGTGACTTCTCCACCCTCTAGGCAATTCAAAACTGGTCCCATTAGCTCAAATTTACTAATGTTAGAAAGGAAGACGAAGGTGCCAAAACAAAGCATTTGTTTCAAGCGCTGTCGTGTCCTTGAGCTTCAAAGTCTCCAAAATCTTGATCGAGAAGAGTAAGCATTGCCTGGTGAGGAAGAGCGGAAGCATAGGTTTTTGGATCCTAGTGAAGGAGTTAGAACTTCCTCTTTGGAATAGAAATTGGCTATTTCTACATAGGGAAAGTCGTGTGCAATGAAAAATGCAAGCACGATTTGGGGAGGGATTTTTATCTATTGTAACAAGGAAGAATTATCTACTCCATCCGACTAGTTCCGGGTTCGAGTCCCGGGATACCATCTAACCCGAGTCCTTATGGATGGCGGCAGTAGTCTTAATCTGATATATCAAGACACTATCCGCAAAATGGGGATAGACCCGTCAAGAATCAGCCAAAGTAGTACTACCTTTAAAGGAGTAATACCAGGCGTAGAGTCCCGCTGTACGGGCTCTCCAACATTAGAGGTTGTATTCGATTCTCCCGACAACTTCCAAAGCGAAGAACTAATCTTCGACATCGCTCCATTCCGAAGCGGCTACCATGCACTACTCGGAAGAATGGCCTTTGCTCGTTTCAATGCAGTTCCGCATTATGCTTATCTTAAACTTAAGATGCCCGGTCCACGTGGTGTCATCACAATCAGCGGAAATACAGAGCGTTCCCTACATGCGGAAGAATATGTGGTGGCCTTAGCAGCCGAACCACTGAACGACCTCCCCAATCCGAACAAATGTTCGGTCGTAAAGACCACGGACACGGCTAGATGTGTCCGACGCACCACTAGTTGTAGCAGCCCAGATAAACCTGAGCTTGGGTCGATGAATATACCCCCATATGTGGTGCTAGGGGCTGCCCGCATGTAAAAGGGCCCATAGTTCGGCTAGACCCTATTAATACAATAATAGATTGCATTTTCATGGTTCATTAAGAATAACCAACTTTTTGCACAATCACACCAGATTCTTTCACCTGGGTTTTTCTTTTTTACAGATGACCATCGTGCTTCACCCTTCCAGGATACGGCACAACGGAGACAAAGGCGCAGACATGCAGCAGGGCCCCGCTCAAAGGTTTCTTTTTAGATTAAGACCCCGTGTAAACCTTTTTTATTGTCTCTTGTTGTTCAAACCCTCCGGGCACTTAAAATAACTGAGAGGGATACTGGCGTTATTGGCATTTCATCACGCCGGATTAATGCACGTACCTGGATATTCAGGGCTCATTATCGAGGGCGATACTCAGCCCAATTGTCACATCCCTAGCTTCAGGCATTGCTCTAGGTTAGCTTCATGTGTGCATCATGTCTATATTTTTGAAACTTGAATTGAGGAATATTGGAAGCCTCAAAACCCTAAATAAAAGAGGGGCAAAAAACCCTAGAAATCTCATTCATTGCTCCAAAAGGGCTCTTCATAAATGTTTGATAATTTTTGGTAAGGGTTCTGGTCCCAACCAAAATATTGAACATTTTTAAGGATTTATTTGTGGGACTTTGAATTTAAATCATTAGCTATTTGAATTTGAATTATATTCATATAATTAGAATATAATTTAAATACCCCTGAAATATTTTATAAGCTTTTGGAAAAGTCCATCTAGCACTATAAAATATTCAGAGGAGTTTTTGGCATTGTTTGAATTAGTTTTAAAATTCAAAACAGTGGCAAAATAAATTAAATAAAACAAAAACAGAAGAAAAATATAAAACAGAATAGAAATAAAAGAGAGAGAGAGAAGGAAGTACTTGGCCTCACCCGTGCAGCCCAGCCGGCCCAGCTCCCCCACCTGGCCGGCCCAGCCCACCTCCTCCCCTTTGTCTTCTTCCTCCCCTCGCACCGAAGCAGCTCGGTGGCGAGCGCCGATGCCGCCTCGGCCACCTCCTGCCTCCCTGCTTGCCTCCGCTACTCCCTGGAGATGCCACGCGGCTCCCTCAGGCCTCTCTCAACTCCCTCCCGTGCTCATCCCCTTCTCCTGCTCTCCCTCTCGCTCCGCACCTCGGACCCGAACGGAGCCGTCGCCACCGACGCCGTTCGCCGCGGCCACCATCCCCCTCTCGCCTCCCCGACGCCTCCCAGAGCTCCGCAGTGCCTCCCTCGACCTCTTCGACGTCTCACGCGACCAGAAGGGCCCCGAGCAGCCGCCATCGTCATCATCCCCAAGCTTCGGCCCCGGCGCCGTTCTCCGTCGAATTCGGCCACTCCGGCGCGCCCCCGAGCTCGCTGACCCTCCCTGCACGATCCCCGTGAGTCCCTGCTTCGTTTCCCCCTAACCCCAAGTCCGATTTCGAGCTCTAGCCGCCCCCTCTACCGGAGCCGAGACGCTCCGCCGCACGGACTCGTCGCCGGCGAAGCCCCGGTGACCAAATGGCCCCGCGCGTGCGTCCGTTGCACTCGCAATGACCCGTGGAGCAACGCTAGCGTGGCAGCTAGCTTGTTTGCAAGCCGCAGCACTAACCCCGCACCCACCCGAGCTCCGGCCGCCGCCTCGGGCTCCATTCCGGCGAACCCCGGCCACCCCCGCACCTCCCGTTGGCCCCCCTAGATGCGCACGGGCACGGGCTACCTTCTGGTGCCCTTCGCGCGTCCAGCCGCCGCCCGTAGCGCAACCCCGGTGAACTTCCGCCGCGTTTCGGGTCGCCGCCGGCCGAACTCCGGTGGCCAGTGACGTGGCGCTGTCATTAGCCACTAATGACCACGCTAAACACCCCCCCACAGACACTGACAGCGGGCCCCGTAGCGGGTCAAAGCCGAGTCAACGCGGGATTAGCCCCTGTGCCGCTGACGTGTGGACCCCGCGTGTCAGATTTGACCTGGACCTGGTCGTTGACTCGCTGACGTCATGCTGGCGTCAGGCTGACGCAATTAAATCATTTCTGGATTTAATTTAATTCTGAAATTCCAGAAAATAGCTAAAACTTCTAAAATTCATAGAAAATTAACCGTAACTCCAAATTAAATAATTTATATATGAAAAATTATCAGAAAAATTCAAGGAATCCATCTGTACCATTTTCATGCATGTTAGAACAACTTATCACTACTGTTTAGGGCAAATGAAGTGAAGGGCATTTAAATAATCACATATGGAGTTTGAATTTGAATCTTGTATTCAAACCAACTTCATTTAATCTGTTGCTAGTTGCATTAGCTCAAAACACATTCATATTGCCATGTCATGAGCATGCATCATATTGTGCATTGCATTGATTGTATTTCTTCTTTGTTGCCGATATTTGTCCCCTCTCGATAGACGTGATACCGATGATGTGATCGTTGACACTGATGAAGACTCAATGTTATCTTCAGAAGTGCCAGGCAAGCAAAACCCCCTTGTTCATTCCGATACAATCCTACTCTCTCGCTCCTGCTCTCTTTTACTGCACTAGGACAACACCGATTCATCTGTTACTTGCTGCGGTAGCTGAACCCCTTTATCCTCTGCATGACCTGTCATTCCACAGTAATTAGATGAAACCCACTAGCATGAGTAGGAGTTGTTTGAGCCCTGATGTGCCTACTCATTCATGATTGTTTGTCATGCCTGCTACTGCTTAGAGTTGAGTCAGGTCTGATTCATCCGGGATGGATCAGAGGTGTGTGAACATGTCCTACGGTGTGTGAGCTAAGCGTGTGAACACGATTTGGTAAAGGTAGCGGTGAGAGGCCATGTAGGAGTACATGGTGGGTTGTCTCATTGCAGCCGTCCTCAGGAACTGAGTTCTGTGTTTGTGATCCATGATTCAGCTACTACCACGCATTGGGCCCGAAACCAATGGACCCTCTCGGCTTCTTGATCACCCTTGTCCTCTGTCCAGGAGTTGCAAGTAGTTTCTGGTGTTTGTAGTATGCTGGAGGCCGTGCGCTGACCGTAGGGGTGGGCTGTGATGCGGTAGGCACGTGGCCGGGTAAACCGGGCGCCCGTTTGGTGTCACGGAACCCTGTACACATCGTTTGGGGCTGTGAGCGAAACTCCGGCCGGATCTCCTCATGGATGGAACCCGAATAGGCGATAAACCTGGACTAGAGACTTGAGTGTTTAGGCAGGCCGTGGCCGACACCCACGTTGGGCTTCCGCTTGAAGGTTGCCGAGTACATGTCGTGTAAACGGCGGTAAGTGGTGAGAGCGTGTGTGAAGAAGTACACCCCTGCAGGGTTAACATCATCTATTTGAATAGCCGTGTCCGCAGAAAAGGACTTCTGGGTTGCTTATATCAGTTCATAGACAAGCGAAAGTGGATACTCTAAAATACGCAAGATAAGCGTGAGTGCTATGGATGGCGTTCTTGTAGGGAGACGAGAGCGGATCCATAGTGGTGTATTGATATGGTGAATATGTGGACTCGTGTGCGCCACCTCAAAAGAGTTACATGGCAGTCGTAGTTCAGGATAGCCACGGAGTCAAAGCTGGCTTGCTGCAGTCAAACCCCTCCACCCCCTTGTTGATAATGATGCATATGTAGATAGTTCTGATGTAAGTCTTGCTGGGTACATTTGTACTCACGTTTGCCTATTTTATGTTTTTGCAGAGAGACTTCAGTCTCACTAGTAGTTCCACGTGGACTTCGATGTTTAGCTTGTTACCTCAGCTACGATCTTGTGCCTCGGCAGGATTGGTAGATAGTCAGGCTTCTCAGCCTTTTTCATTTATAGATGTCTGTACTCAGACATGTTAAGCTTCCGCATGTGCTTTGCCTTGTATGCTCTGATTGTTGGGTCATAAGACCCATGTTTGTAATATCTCGCTCCTCGGAGCCTATTGATTAAATTACTTGAGTTGTAGAGTCATGTTGTGATGCCATGTTGTATCTGCACATATCGAGCATATTGTGTGTATGTTGTTGAAATGCTTGGTATGTGTGGGATCTGACTATCTAGTTGTTTATCCTTAGTAGCCTCTCTTACCGGGAAATGTCTCCTAGTGTTTCCACTGAGCCATGGTAGCTTGCTACTGCTCCGGAACACTGAGGCTGGCCGGCATGTGTCCTTCTTCGTTCCTGTGTCTGTCCTTTCGGGGAAATGTCACGCGATGAATACCGGAGTCCTGTTAGCCCGCTACAGCCCGGTTCACCGGAGTCCTGCTAGCCCAGTGCTACAGCCTGGATTCGCTCGCTGATGACCGACACGTTCGATGTTGGGTCATGGATGCCTGTCCCTGTAAGTCTGTGCCACTTTGGGTTTACGACTAGCCATGTCAGCCCGGGCTCCTTATCATATGGATGCTAGCGACACTATCATATACGTGTGCCAAAAGACGCAAACGGTCCCGGGCAAAGGTAAGGCGACACCCGTGGGAATACCGTGCGTGAGGCCGCAAAGTGATATGAGGTGTTACATGCTAGATCGATGTGACATTGAGTCGGGGTCCTGACAGCGTTGGTATCAGAGCTTGACTGCCTGTAGGATTATCAAGCCAAACTGGTCGAAGTTGAGTCTAGAAATTCTTTAGTTATATAAGGGAATTGATTGTGGGATGGAACGTAAGGCTCTTTTTACTCCTTATACTTTATGCCTTCTGATCTGAGTCATCATCTTCTCTTCTACGGGGATTAAGAACTAGGCTATCTTTTCTTTCTATCAGGATCACGTGTTACTAATCCGTAGACTTAAGATTTTTGGACTTAAGCCTCTGTTCAGTTCCTACTATCTTCTGTATGTTAACTGTTGATCTCGAAACCTTGATATTGTGCTTCTGAGTGGTTATGCCACCATTTTTGTGAATGTCTCAAATCTTTTCTGAGCATTTACAGCCGTTATGCTGTCCGAGTCATTCCAGGTTTCTAAATAGTCTGATGCATTTGCAAAATCCTTTCCCTCTGGTTTCGATGTTCCTTTATGCCAGCTCAATCACACTAATTGTTGAGTTGAGGTATTCTATTGCCTTGACATTATGTTGGAGTTACTATTATGACCCTAGGTGTCTCAGGGGATCATCTAGTAGTCTAGCCATGATTTATGTTCCAGTGTGATGACTCTGGCCGTCATTATCAAAAGCATCCCGTGATGCCATTTAGTAGAAGGTATTCTATCCCTGGGTTTTGAACCCGAGATTCACCCTACTTGCTTCATGTTGATAGTTTTGCTCGTTCCTTAGGTTATTAGTAACCTTTGCATTAGTCCTCAATGTTCGTGGTATTCCTTTCTTCCAAATACTATGAACCGCTTATGGCAGATGTTCCTCGCTGATCGAAAGATCACAATCAGAGTGCTCTCGATGGGTTCTCGATCCTACATTGTGACTCTGCCAGTTCTACCTTTCTGCATGGGTTATCCGGAAGAAATATGTTGAACTTGGTTCGACATACTAATCTATGCATCCACAACTCAGAAAATTATATGTTCCTTTGAGTTGTTCTCTTTAGTTGCATTCTGACCCTCGTCTATCAATTGATAGTCAAGAGTATGCGTGCGTTCGTTTATCGATGCCTATTACTCTTGTGGTCCGTCAAGCCATTCTAACGCAGAATGACTAGGAGAAACAAACTCCAGTACCTCTTCCATATCCAGGATTGGGTCAAAGAAGTTGTGCTCCGCAGATCAAATTGCTAATCCAGCTTTTGTTCTGTTCTACCTTGGAGTATTACCATCTTTATATCGGGATTGTTATAGGAATTGCACACCATCCTATGAACTCTTGGTACAGTGATACTTCTTGCCATCATTAGTCATTCCTCGGTCTTCGTGTTGAGGCAACCGGAATACCGACAAATGAATTGTGATGTGTGAAATCAATACTCCCAGCAACCTCGTTGCTTGGTAGTTAAAGGACAATAATTTCATTCTTAGCGTGTTGGTTTCTGAATCATCCTCTAAGACTGATCGTGCTACCTAGTCCTTATTTCGGTGCACCCTTCGATTAATGAGTTAGGATTTTGTCAAGTCCTCGCTCATTTGATCATATCATCTTGCCCTGAAAAGCAAGATTGTTCTCGAGCTTAGTAACATATCGGTGGTTCGTGATTTTCCGTATATCTTCTCGGAAATATTACCAGGTTGTCACCTGACCGCTATGTTGAGTTCGTGATCAAGTTGGTTTATTCCTGTAAACCACCCCTTCTCCAAGGGTCTGTGTGGGATACCCCTGAGCTAGTTGGTCAAGCTAAACAACAACTTGGAGAGTTGGGAGATAAAAGCTTGCCTGACTTAGTTCATTCCAAAGGGATATTCTTGTGTAGTGTGTGTTGAAGAAAGATGATATCTTCATCGATTGGCCCCTGTGATCAGTTGCTGGACCTATTGTCTTATCAATCCTTTGATTTGAGTGTGGGCTATCGTCAAATCAAGTTAGAACCAACGATGTTCGTAATGTTGTCTTACTCGTGGTTGATCCCTCGAGCATACACCACCATATTCTTTGGTCTGACCAATGCTATCACCTTGTTCACTTAACTATGGAATTCCTTTTAAAAGGGAACCTGGATGAATTGTTGTTGAGCCCATCGACAACATCCTTATCTTCTCCATGTTTCTGTTGGACATTAAGCTAGTGTTGGAAACTTTGTAAACAATGCCTTCGAGTTCCGTCTCTGAGGTATATGTTTGGATGAAAGAAGTGACTTCCTTTGATTCACGTGCATTTGATGTAAGTTGCCGTCGTGAATTCGAGAAAGATTGTTTTGTTCTTTTGGAATCATCCCAAATCAGTCATGCACGTGCGAAGAATTCTGTGGTCTGTTAGACTGATCATCTTCATTCCATATGTATATCCTAGCACACCAAGCCACTGATTGACTTGTTCAAGGAAAAGAAGTCTATGCTTGGGATCTAATCCATGGACTTGCGTAAAGACTTCGATATCCTCGATGATGGTTCCCCACCTGAACTCGGTAGTGTTTAATTATAAGACTACTACGTGGCCATGCTTGTCCGGGACAACGTGTTCACATGTTTGTAGCAGATCCAGCTCATGTTTTGGAGCTTGCTATCGTAGTTCATCTCCCGAGAATCCCGCAACGTCATCTCGTCGATTTGTGTTGCAAACTTTCATTTTTCTTCCTAGATTCGATGGGTCTGGAATATTCTGACACCAACCAGATCTGAATCTCAGGCAGATATGATGGTTGGAACATTTCCCCAAGAACTATAATATTGGTTCCTCGATAACTGGTAAAGTGGATGTCGTGGCCAGCACCACCCAGCCGAAAGACCTATTATTGTAGTATCTTGATTGAAGAAGTTGGCCACCTCCCCATAGGGATTTCGTAGGATTACCTCCGTAACTATTCCTTATGGATTCTATTGCTCCCGAAGTCCGACCTTTACTTGATGTTCTAGTTATCAAACCATATCTATGAATGGGTTACACTAGCACGTCAAGGAGAACATTAGAAGCGGAGTGCTAAATGGCTCTCGGTCGATCATCCAGATTTTGTTCCTTGGCTTCGCTAAGGTGAAATCTGAGAAGGTATTATCTTCCTTTGCATCTGCATCCTCCATCACCATTCATCATGGTAGCAAGTTGTGTTGCCAGGATCCTTGACACGGATATTGGTAAAACCTTGATGATTATGGAAATGCTCAAGTTCTTGAGAGCACGCTCAAGCGCTAGGTGTTATCTTCGGCACTAACTGGGGATCCTCTCCGTTTCCTCGACATGCTATGACCTACTCAAACAGTGAATTCACTCTCTATTGTTGGGTTCCTCCCCAGTTACCAGAATCATTCCCAGCATTTGCATTTTGTTCCCAGCTTGCACCACCAATGTGCCATTCTACCATGGGTCTCTTCCATTCCCGGTGATAAGCAAGTTCATCCATTACGTTGTCTTCAACAAGGTAATCCACATCATCCAAGTCCGAGTATGCCATTCTACCGACCCCCTCCAAATGATCGCTTGTGATTGCCTTAGGCTGGTATAAAGAGTTTCAATGATCTTTGAATCAAAAGTAATTCTTTTTGCCACTTAAGGGGATATTTCTATGAGTCACCTTCCTTAAGGTGCATCGTTATGGTATCATGGCAACTCAACTCCTCGCTACGTTGGCAATCGTTTACTACCTTCTTAGGTGTGGAATTGTTGTCTACCTAGTGAACCCTCGTCATCTGTTCCACTCCATCTCTCTAGAGGTGTGCTTCGTGTCTCAACCCGAGAGATGGTTCTATGTCTCATTCCGTGAGTTAATCCTGAGTTGCTCGTTCTTCAAGAAGATCGACCCTTCTAGAGTCTCCTTCTTCCCTCCATGTCATGTTGGCAGGATTTCTCAGAGCAAGACTTGAAGACAATGATGGTGATCGAATCAACGTTCAACTAAAGTGCACCCTGGATCGTGAAGATTGTACTAGTTTGCATTTCCCCTTCATCCGACCCTACGCTTGAATCTCGAGACGAGATTCTTGTTTAGTGGGGGTGAGTTGTCACATCCCTAGCTTCAGGCATTGCTCTAGGTTAGCTTCATGTGTGCATCATGTCTATATTTTTGAAACTTGAATTGAGGAATATTGGAAGCCTCAAAACCCTAAATAAAAGAGGGGCAAAAAACCCTAGAAATCTCATTCATTGCTCCAAAAGGGCTCTTCATAAATGTTTGATAATTTTTGGTAAGGGTTCTGGTCCCAACCAAAATATTGAACATTTTTAAGGATTTATTTGTGGGACTTTGAATTTAAATCATTAGCTATTTGAATTTGAATTATATTCATATAATTAGAATATAATTTAAATACCCCTGAAATATTTTATAAGCTTTTGGAAAAGTCCATCTAGCACTATAAAATATTCAGAGGAGTTTTTGGCATTGTTTGAATTAGTTTTAAAATTCAAAACAGTGGCAAAATAAATTAAATAAAACAAAAACAGAAGAAAAATATAAAACAGAATAGAAATAAAAGAGAGAGAGAGAAGGAAGTACTTGGCCTCACCCGTGCAGCCCAGTCGGCCCAGCTCCCCCACCTGGCCGGCCCAGCCCACCTCCTCCCCTTTGTCTTCTTCCTCCCCTCGCACCGAAGCAGCTCGGCGGCGAGCGCCGATGCCGCCTCGGCCACCTCCTGCCTCCCTGCTTGCCTCCGCTACTCCCTGGAGACGCCACGCGGCTCCCTCAGGCCTCTCTCAACTCCCTCCCGTGCTCATCCCCTTCTCCTGCTCTCCCTCTCGCTCCGCACCTCGGACCCGAACGGAGCCGTCGCCACCGACGCCGTTCGCCGCGGCCACCATCCCCCTCTCGCCTCCCCGACGCCTCCCAGAGCTCCGCAGTGCCTCCCTCGACCTCCTCGACGTCTCACGCGACCAGAAGGGCCCCGAGCAGCCGCCATCGTCATCATCCCCAAGCTTCGGCCCCGGCGCCGTTCTCCGTCAAATTCGGCCACTCCGGCGCGCCCCCGAGCTCGCTGACCCTCCCTGCACGATCCCCGTGAGTCCCTGCTTCGTTTCCCCCTAACCCCAAGTCCGATTTCGAGCTCTAGCCGCCCCCTCTACCGGAGCCGAGACGCTCCGCCGCACGGACTCGTCGCCGGCGAAGCCCCGGTGACCAAATGGCCCCGCGCGTGCGTCCGTTGCACTCGCAACGACCCGTGGAGCAACGCTAGCGTGGCAGCTAGCTTGTTTGCAAGCCGCAGCACTAACCCCGCACCCACCCGAGCTCCGGCCGCCGCCTCGGGCTCCATTCCGGCGAACCCCGGCCACCCCCGCACCTCCCGTTGGCCCCCCTAGATGCGCATGGGCACGGGCTACCTTCTGGTGCCCTTCGCGCGTCCACCCGCCGCCCGTAGCGCAACCCCGGTGAACTTCCGCCGCGTTTCGGGTCGCCGCCGGCCGAACTCCGGTGGCCAGTGACGTGGCGCTGTCATTAGCCACTAATGACCACGCTAAACACCCCCCCACAGACACTGACAGCGGGCCCCGTACCGGGTCAAAGCCGAGTCAACGCGGGATTAGCCCCTGTGCCGCTGACGTGTGGACCCCGCGTGTCAGATTTGACCTGGACCTGGTCGTTGACTCGCTGACGTCATGCTGGCGTCAGGCTGACGCAATTAAATCATTTCTGGATTTAATTTAATTCTGAAATTCCAGAAAATAGCTAAAACTTCTAAAATTCATAGAAAATTAACCGTAACTCCAAATTAAATAATTTATATATGAAAAATTATCAGAAAAATTCAAGGAATCCATCTGTACCATTTTCATGCATGTTAGAACAACTTATCACTACTGTTTAGGGCAAATGAAGTGAAGGGCATTTAAATAATCACATATGGAGTTTGAATTTGAATCTTGTATTCAAACCAACTTCATTTAATCTGTTGCTAGTTGCATTAGCTCAAAACACATTCATATTGCCATGTCATGAGCATGCATCATATTGTGCATTGCATTGATTGTATTTCTTCTTTGTTGCCGATATTTGTCCCCTCTCGATAGACGTGATACCGATGATGTGATCGTTGACACTGATGAAGACTCAATGTTATCTTCAGAAGTGCCAGGCAAGCAAAACCCCCTTGTTCATTCCGATACAATCCTACTCTCTCGCTCCTGCTCTCTTTTACTGCACTAGGACAACACCGATTCATCTGTTACTTGCTGCGGTAGCTGAACCCCTTTATCCTCTGCATGACCTGTCATTCCACAGTAATTAGATGAAACCCACTAGCATGAGTAGGAGTTGTTTGAGCCCTGATGTGCCTACTCATTCATGCTTGTTTGTCATGCCTGCTACTGCTTAGAGTTGAGTCAGGTCTGATTCATCCGGGATGGATCAGAGGTGTGTGAACATGTCCTACGGTGTGTGAGCTAAGCGTGTGAACACAATTTGGTAAAGGTAGCGGTGAGAGGCCATGTAGGAGTACATGGTGGGTTGTCTCATTGCAGCCGTCCTCAGGAACTGAGTTCTGTGTTTGTGATCCATGATTCAGCTACTACCACGCATTGGGCCCGAAACCAATGGACCCTCTCGGCTTCTTGATCACCCTTGTCCTCTGTCCAGGAGTTGCAAGTAGTTTCTGGTGTTTGTAGTATGCTGGAGGCCGTGCGCAGCGCTGACCGTAGGGGTGGGCTGTGATGCGGTAGGCACGTGGTCGGGTAAACCGGGCGCCCGTTTGGTGTCACGGAACCCTGTACACATCGCTTGGGGCTGTGAGCGAAACTCCGGCCGGATCTCCTCACGGATGGAACCCGAATAGGCGATAAACCTGGACTAGAGACTTGAGTGTTTAGGCAGGCCGTGGCCGACACCCACGTTGGGCTTCCGCTTGAAGGTTGCCGAGTACATGTCGTGTAAACGGCGGTAAGTGGTGAGAGCGTGTGTGAAGAAGTACACCCCTGCAGGGTTAACATCATCTATTCGAATAGCCGTGTCCGCAGAAAAGGACTTCTGGGTTGCTTATATCAGTTCATAGACAAGCGAAAGTGGATACTCTAAAATACGCAAGATAAGCGTGAGTGCTATGGATGGCGTTCTTGTAGGGAGACGAGAGCGGATCCATAGTGGTGTATTGATATGGTGAATATGTGGACTCGTGTGCGCCACCTCAAAAGAGTTACATGGCAGTCGTAGTTCAGGATAGCCACCGAGTCAAAGCTGGCTTGCTGCAGTCAAACCCCTCCACCACCTTGTTGATAATGATGCATATGTAGATAGTTCTGATGTAAGTCTTGCTGGGTACATTTGTACTCACGTTTGCCTATTTTATGTTTTTGCAGAGAGACTTCAGTCTCACTAGTAGTTCCACGTGGACTTCGACGTTTAGCTTGTTACCTCAGCTACGATCTTGTGCCTCGGCAGGATTGGTAGATAGTCAGGCTTCTCAGCCTTTTTCATTTATAGATGTCTGTACTCAGACATGTTAAGCTTCCGCATGTGCTTTGCCTTGTATGCTCTGATTGTTGGGTCATAAGACCCATGTTTGTAATATCTCGCTCCTCGGAGCCTATTGATTAAATTACTTGAGTTGTAGAGTCATGTTGTGATGCCATGTTGTATCTGCACATATCGAGCATATTGTGTGTATATTGTTGAAATGCTTGGTATGTGTGGGATCTGACTATCTAGTTGTTTATCCTTAGTAGCCTCTCTTACCGGGAAATGTCTCCTAGTGTTTCCACTGAGCCATGGTAGCTTGCTACTGCTCCGGAACACTGAGGCTGGCCGGCATGTGTCCTTCTTCGTTCCTGTGTCTGTCCTTTCGGGGAAATGTCACGCGATGAATACCGGAGTCCTGTTAGCCCGCTACAGCCCGGTTCACCGAAGTCCTGCTAGCCCAGTGCTACAGCCTGGATTCGCTCGCTGATGACGGACACGTTCGATGCTGGGTCATGGATGCCTGTCCCTGTAAGTCTGTGCCACTTTGGGTTTACGACTAGCCATGTCAGCCCGGGCTCCTTATCATATGGATGCTAGCGACACTATCATATACGTGTGCCAAAAGACGCAAACGGTCCCGGGCAAAGGTAAGGCGACACCCGTGGGAATACCGTGCGTGAGGCCGCAAAGTGATATGAGGTGTTACATGCTAGATCGATGTGACATTGAGTCGGGGTCCTGACAGCGTTGGTATCAGAGCTTGACTGCCTGTAGGATTATCAAGCCAAACTGGTCGAAGTTGAGTCTAGAAATTCTTTAGTTATATAAGGGAATTGATTGTGGGATGGAACGTAAGGCTCTTTTTACTCCTTATACTTTATGCCTTCTGATCTGAGTCATCATCTTCTCTTCTACGGGGATTAAGAACTAGGCTATCTTTTCTTTCTATCAGGATCACGTGTTACTAATCCGTAGACTTAAGATTTTTGGACTTAAGCCTCTGTTCAGTTCCTACTATCTTCTGTATGTTAACTGTTGATCTCGAAACCTTGATATTGTGCTTCTGAGTGGTTATGCCACCATTTTTGTGAATGTCTCAAATCTTTTCTGAGCATTTACAGCCGTTATGCTGTCCGAGTCATTCCAGGTTTCTAAATAGTCTGATGCATTTGCAAAATCCTTTCCCTCTGGTTTCGATGTTCCTTTATGCCAGCTCAATCACACTAATTGTTGAGTTGAGGTATTCTATTGCCTTGACATTATGTTGGAGTTACTATTATGACCCTAGGTGTCTCAGGGGATCATCTAGTAGTCTAGCCATGATTTATGTTCCAGTGTGATGACTCTGGCCGTCATTATCAAAAGCATCCCGTGATGCCATTTAGTAGAAGGTATTCTATCCCTGGGTTTTGAACCCGAGATTCACCCTACTTGCTTCATGTTGATAGTTTTGCTCGTTCCTTAGGTTATTAGTAACCTTTGCATTAGTCCTCGATGTTCGTGGTATTCCTTTCTTCCAAATACTATGAACCGCTTATGGCAGATGTTCCTCGCTGATCGAAAGATCACAATCAGAGTGCTCTCGATGGGTTCTCGATCCTACATTGTGACTCTGCCAGTTCTACCTTTCTGCATGGGTTATCTGGAAGAAATATGTTGAACTTGGTTCGACATACTAATCTATGCATCCACAACTCAGAAAATTATATGTTCCTTTGAGTTGTTCTCTTTAGTTGCATTCTGACCCTCGTCTATCAATTGATAGTCAAGAGTATGCGTGCGTTCGTTTATCGATGCCTATTACTCTTGTGGTCCGTCAAGCCATTCTAACGCAGAATGACTAGGAGAAACAAACTCCAGTACCTCTTCCATATCCAGGATTGGGTCAAAGAAGTTGTGCTCCGCAGATCAAATTGCTAATCCAGCTTTTGTTCTGTTCTACCTTGGAGTATTACCATCTTTATATCGGGATTGTTATAGGAATTGCACACCATCCTATGAACTCTTGGTACAGTGATACTTCTTGCCATCATTAGTCATTCCTCGGTCTTCGTGTTGAGGCAACCGGAATACCGACAAATGAATTGTGATGTGTGAAATCAATACTCCCAGCAACCTCGTTGCTTGGTAGTTAAAGGACAATAATTTCATTCTTAGCGTGTTGGTTTCTGAATCATCCTCTAAGACTGATCGTGCTACCTAGTCCTTATTTCGGTGCACCCTTCGATTAATGAGTTAGGATTTTGTCAAGTCCTCGCTCATTTGATCATATCATCTTGCCCTGAAAAGCAAGATTGTTCTCGAGCTTAGTAACATATCGGTGGTTCGTGATTTTCCGTATATCTTCTCGGAAATATTACCAGGTTGTCACCTGACCGCTATGTTGAGTTCGTGATCAAGTTGGTTTATTCCTGTAAACCACCCCTTCTCCAAGGGTCTGTGTGGGATACCCCTGAGCTAGTTGGTCAAGCTAAACAACAACTTGGAGAGTTGGGAGATAAAAGCTTGCCTGACTTAGTTCGTTCCAAAGGGATATTCTTGTGTAGTGTGTGTTGAAGAAAGATGATATCTTCATCGATTGGCCCCTGTGATCAGTTGCTGGACCTATTGTCTTATCAATCCTTTGATTTGAGTGTGGGCTATCGTCAAATCAAGTTAGAACCAACGATGTTCGTAATGTTGTCTTACTCGTGGTTGATCCCTCGAGCATACACCACCATATTCTTTGGTCTGACCAATGCTATCACCTTGTTCACTTAACTACGGAATTCCTTTTAAAAGGGAACCTGGATGAATTGTTGTTGAGCCCATCGACAACATCCTTATCTTCTCAATGTTTCTGTTGGACATTAAGCTAGTGTTGGAAACTTTGTAAACAATGCCTTCGAGTTCCGTCTCTGAGGTATATGTTTGGATGAAAGAAGTGACTTCCTTTGATTCACGTGCATTTGATGTAAGTTGCCGTCGTGAATTCGAGAAAGATTGTTTTGTTCTTTTGGAATCATCCCAAATCAGTCATGCACGTGCGAAGAATTCTGTGGTCTGTTAGACTGATCATCTTCATTCCATATGTATATCCTAGCACACCAAGCCACTGATTGACTTGTTCAAGGAAAAGAAGTCTATGCTTGGGATCTAATCCATGGACTTGCGTAAAGACTTCGATATCCTCGATGATGGTTCCCCACCTGAACTCGGTAGTGTTTAATTATAAGACTACTACGTGGCCATGCTTGTCCGGGACAACGTGTTCACATGTTTGTAGCAGATCCAGCTCATGTTTTGGAGCTTGCTATCGTAGTTCATCTCCCGAGAATCCCGCAACGTCATCTCGTCGATTTGTGTTGCAAACTTTCATTTTTCTTCCTAGATTCGATGGGTCTGGAATATTCTGACACCAACCAGATCTGAATCTCAGGCAGATATGATGGTTGGAACATTTCCCCAAGAACTATAATATTGGTTCCTCGATAACTGGTAAAGTGGATGTCGTGGCCAGCACCACCCAGCCGAAAGACCTATTATTGTAGTATCTTGATTGAAGAAGTTGGCCACCTCCCCATAGGGATTTCGTAGGATTACCTCCGTAACTATTCCTTATGGATTCTATTGCTCCCGAAGTCCAACCTTTACTTGATGTTCTAGTTATCAAACCATATCTATGAATGGGTTACACTAGCACGTCAAGGAGAACATTAGAAGCGGAGTGCTAAATGGCTCTCGGTCGATCATCCAGATTTTGTTCCTTGGCTTCGCTAAGGTGAAATCTGAGAAGGTATTATCTTCCTTTGCATCTGCATCCTCCATCACCATTCATCATGGTAGCAAGTTGTGTTGCCAGGATCCTTGACACGGATATTGGTAAAACCTTGATGATTATGGAAATGCTCAAGTTCTTGAGAGCACGCTCAAGCGCTAGGTGTTATCTTCGGCACTAACTGGGGATCCTCTCCGTTTCCTCGACATGCTATGACCTACTCAAACAGTGAATTCACTCTCTATTCTTGGGTTCCTCCCCACTTACCAGAATCATTCCCAGCATTTGCATTTTGTTCCCAGCTTGCACCACCAATGTGCCATTCTACCATGGGTCTCTTCCATTCCCGGTGATAAGCAAGTTCATCCATTACGTTGTCTTCAACAAGGTAATCCACATCATCCAAGTCCGAGTATGCCATTCTACCGACCCCCTCCAAATGATCGCTTGTGATTGCCTTAGGCTGGTATAAAGAGTTTCAATGATCTTTGAATCAAAAGTAATTCTTTTTGCCACTTAAGGGGATATTTCTATGAGTCACCTTCCTTAAGGTGCATCGTTATGGTATCATGGCAACTCAACTCCTCGCTACGTTGGCAATCGTTTACTACCTTCTTAGGTGTGGAATTGTTGTCTACCTAGTGAACCCTCGTCATCTGTTCCACTCCATCTCTCTAGAGGTGTGCTTCGTGTCTCAACCCGAGAGATGGTTCTATGTCTCATTCCGTGAGTTAATCCTGAGTTGCTCGTTCTTCAAGAAGATCGACCCTTCTAGAGTCTCCTTCTTCCCTCCATGTCATGTTGGCAGGATTTCTCAGAGCAAGACTTGAAGACAATGATGGTGATCGAATCAACGTTCAACTGAAGTGCACCCTGGATCGTGAAGATTGTACTAGTTTGCGTTTCCCCTTCATCCTACCCTACGCTTGAATCTCGAGACGAGATTCTTGTTTAGTGGGGGTGAGTTGTCACATCCCTAGCTTCAGGCATTGCTCTAGGTTAGCTTCATGTGTGCATCATGTCTATATTTTTGAAACTTGAATTGAGGAATATTGGAAGCCTCAAAACCCTAAATAAAAGAGGGGCAAAAAACCCTAGAAATCTCATTCATTGCTCCAAAAGGGCTCTTCATAAATGTTTGATAATTTTTGGTAAGGGTTCTGGTCCCAACCAAAATATTGAACATTTTTAAGGATTTATTTGTGGGACTTTGAATTTAAATCATTAGCTATTTGAATTTGAATTATATTCATATAATTAGAATATAATTTAAATACCCCTGAAATATTTTATAAGCTTTTGGAAAAGTCCATCTAGCACTATAAAATATTTAGAGGAGTTTTTGGCATTGTTTGAATTAGTTTTAAAATTCAAAACAGTGGCAAAATAAATTAAATAAAACAAAAACAGAAGAAAAATATAAAACAGAATAGAAATAAAAGAGAGAGAGAGAAGGAAGTACTTGGCCTCACCCGTGCAGCCCAGCCGGCCCAGCTCCCCCACCTAGCCGGCCCAGCCCACCTCCTCCCCTTTGTCTTCTTCCTCCCCTCGCACCGAAGCAGCTCGGTGGCGAGCGCCGATGCCGCCTCGGCCACCTCCTGCCTCCCTGCTTGCCTCCGCTACTCCCTGGAGACGCCACGCGGCTCCCTCAGGCCTCTCTCAACTCCCTCCCGTGCTCATCCCCTTCTCCTGCTCTCCCTCTCGCTCCGCACCTCGGACCCGAACGGAGCCGTCGCCACCGACGCCGTTCGCCGCGGCCACCATCCCCCTCTCGCCTCCCCGACGCCTCCCAGAGCTCCGCAGTGCCTCCCTCGACCTCCTCGACGTCTCACGCGACCAGAAGGGCCCCGAGCAGCCGCCATCGTCATCATCCCCAAGCTTCGGCCCCGGCGCCGTTCTCCGTCGAATTCGGCCACTCCGGCGCGCCCCCGAGCTCGCTGACCCTCCCTGCACGATCCCCGTGAGTCCCTGCTTCGTTTCCCCCTAATCCCAAGTCCGATTTCGAGCTCTAGCCGCCCCCTCTACCGGAGCCGAGACGCTCCGCCGCACGGACTCGTCGCCGGCGAAGCCCCGGTGACCAAATGGCCCCGCGCGTGCGTCCGTTGCACTCGCAACGACCCGTGGAGCAACGCTAGCGTGGCAGCTAGCTTGTTTGCAAGCCGCAGCACTAACCCCGCACCCACCCGAGCTCCGGCCGCCGCCTCGGGCTCCATTCCGGCGAACCCCGGCCACCCCCGCACCTCCCGTTGGCCCCCCCTAGATGCGCACGGGCACGGGCTACCTTCTGGTGCCCTTCGCGCGTCCAGCCGCCGCCCGTAGCGCAACCCCGGTGAACTTCCGCCGCGTTTCGGGTCGCCGCCGGCCGAACTCCGGTGGCCAGTGACGTGGCGCTGTCATTAGCCACTAATGACCACGCTAAACACCCCCCCACAGACACTGACAGCGGGCCCCGTAGCGGGTCAAAGCCGAGTCAACGCGGGATTAGCCCCTGTGCCGCTGACGTGTGGACCCCGCGTGTCAGATTTGACTTGGACCTGGTCGTTGACTCACTGACGTCATGCTGGCGTCAGGCTGACGCAATTAAATCATTTCTGGATTTAATTTAATTCTGAAATTCCAGAAAATAGCTAAAACTTCTAAAATTCATAGAAAATTAACCGTAACTCCAAATTAAATAATTTATATATGAAAAATTATCAGAAAAATTCAAGGAATCCATCTGTACCATTTTCATGCATGTTAGAAAAACTTATCACTACTGTTTAGGGCAAATGAAGTGAAGGGCATTTAAATAATCACATATGGAGTTTGAATTTGAATCTTGTATTCAAACCAACTTCATTTAATCTGTTGCTAGTTGCATTAGCTCAAAACACATTCATATTGCCATGTCATGAGCATGCATCATATTGTGCATTGCATTGATTGTATTTCTTCTTTGTTGCCGATATTTGTCCCCTCTCGATAGACGTGATACCGATGATGTGATCGTTGACACTGATGAAGACTCAATGTTATCTTCAGAAGTGCCAGGCAAGCAAAACCCCCTTGTTCATTCCGATACAATCCTACTCTCTCGCTCCTGCTCTCTTTTACTGCACTAGGACAACACCGATTCATCTGTTACTTGCTGCGGTAGCTGAACCCCTTTATCCTCTGCATGACCTGTCATTCCACAGTAATTAGATGAAACCCACTAGCATGAGTAGGAGTTGTTTGAGCCCTGATGTGCCTACTCATTCATGCTTGTTTGTCATGCCTGCTACTGCTTAGAGTTGAGTCAGGTCTGATTCATCCGGGATGGATCAGAGGTGTGTGAACATGTCCTACGGTGTGTGAGCTAAGCGTGTGAACACGATTTGGTAATGGTAGCGGTGGAGAGGCCATGTAGGAGTACATGGTGGGTTGTCTCATTGCAGCCGTCCTCAGGAACTGAGTTCTGTGTTTGTGATCCATGATTCAGCTACTACCACGCATTGGGCCCGAAACCAATGGACCCTCTCGGCTTCTTGATCACCCTTGTCCTCTGTCCAGGAGTTGCAAGTAGTTTCTGGTGTTTGTAGTATGCTGGAGGCCGTGCGCAGCGCTGACCGTAGGGGTGGGCTGTGATGCGGTAGGCACGTGGCCGGGTAAACCGGGCGCCCGTTTGGTGTCACGGAACCCTGTACACATCGTTTGGGGCTGTGAGCGAAACTCCGGCCGGATCTCCTCATGGATGGAACCCGAATAGGCGATAAACCTGGACTAGAGACTTGAGTGTTTAGGCAGGCCGTGGCCGACACCCACGTTGGGCTTCCGCTTGAAGGTTGCCGAGTACATGTCGTGTAAACGGCGGTAAGTGGTGAGAGCGTGTGTGAAGAAGTACACCCCTGCAGGGTTAACATCATCTATTCGAATAGCGTGTCCGCGGAAAAGGACTTCTGGGTTGCTTATATCAGTTCATAGACAAGCGAAAGTGGATACTCTAAAATACGCAAGATAAGCGTGAGTGCTATGGATGGCGTTCTTGTAGGGAGACGAGAGCGGATCCATAGTGGTGTATTGATATGGTGAATATGTGGACTCGTGTGCGCCACCTCAAAAGAGTTACATGGCAGTCGTAGTTCAGGATAGCCACCGAGTCAAAGCTGGCTTGCTGCAGTCAAACCCCTCCACCCCCTTGTTGATAATGATGCATATGTAGATAGTTCTGATGTAAGTCTTGCTGGGTATATTTGTACTCACGTTTGCCTATTTTATGTTTTTGTAGAGAGACTTCAGTCTCACTAGTAGTTCCACGTGGACTTCGACGTTTAGCTTGTTACCTCAGCTACGATCTTGTGCCTCGGCAGGATTGGTAGATAGTCAGGCTTCTCAGCCTTTTTCATTTATAGATGTCTGTACTCAGACATGTTAAGCTTCCGCATGTGCTTTGCCTTGTATGCTCTGATTGTTGGGTCATAAGACCCATGTTTGTAATATCTCGCTCCTCGGAGCCTATTGATTAAATTACTTGAGTTGTAGAGTCATGTTGTGATGCCATGTTGTATCTGCACATATCGAGCATATTGTGTGTATGTTGTTGAAATGCTTGGTATGTGTGGGATCTAACTATCTAGTTGTTTATCCTTAGTAGCCTCTCTTACCGGGAAATGTCTCCTAGTGTTTCCACTGAGCCATGGTAGCTTGCTACTGCTCCGGAACACTGAGGCTGGCCGGCATGTGTCCTTCTTCGTTCATGTGTCTGTCCTTTCGGGGAAATGTCACGCGATGAATACCGGAGTCCTGTTAGCCTGCTACAGCCCGGTTCACCGGAGTCCTGCTAGCCCAGTGCTACAGCCTGGATTCGCTCGCTGATGACCGACACGTTCGATGCTGGGTCATGGATGCCTGTCCCTGTAAGTCTGTGCCACTTTGGGTTTACGACTAGCCATGTCAGCCCGGGCTCCTTATCATATGGATGCTAGCGACACTATCATATACGTGTGCCAAAAGACGCAAACGGTCCCGGGCAAAGGTAAGGCGACACCCGTGGGAATACCGTGCGTGAGGCCGCAAAGTGATATGAGGTGTTACATGCTAGATCGATGTGACATTGAGTCGGGGTCCTGACACCAATATATGTTTTAAAGTCCGAATACCTTTGGGAGTGTTCGGCGTCGCTAGTTTGGCCTTATATGCATCAGCCCTGAATCATGTATTTGGTCAATAGTTGGGTTAGCCCGACTCCCATGTTTTGCTACCTGACGTTCCGCTCTATCGGCTAAGGTGGCACCAGGAGAACTACTGCGATTGTGCCTTGGTTCACCTGGATGAGCACCTTAGTAGAGAAAGCCGAAAACTGACTGTCATGATAAAGCGAGAGACTGGTCAACCACTCAATGACTCAGCGGAATCTTCGCGATTCCTCCGCATTAACGAAGGAATGGTTTCCTGGTCAAGTATGTACGTGCACCGTATTTGGATGACTGCGGAAGTACCAGGGGCTATATAGTAGCCCCACGGTCAAACTCCTATGGCTAAGTGAAAGTGCTAAAGCTATATAGTCTGATTGCCTTGTTCGCCGTGCTATCACCTCCTTAAACGGACCAAGACATTGGATCAAGTGTGACTATGCACTTTAACGAACACCCCCGCATTATATGCGTGGGGGCGGAAGCCGACAACTGCAAACTTTCAGGTTATATACATACATACATAAACGGTCGCACAGGAGGCACTATAATACTTTACAGGCAAAAGTATAAATACAACCTTTATAATCAAAATAGCATTGTTTTTACAATCAAGATACATGTCACTGGAACATGGTATTCTTTGAGCACTGAGCCTATATTAAACGGGCACCTTCTAGGACTTCTTCAAAATAGTGCTCGGGCGAGTCCTGACCCCCGGGCGGACCCCTGGTTGCAACAGTGGTGGCTTCCATCTCTGCCCAATATGTCTTCACACGGACAAGAGCCATCCGCGCACCCTCTATGCACGCTGACCTCTTGACAGTGTCGATGTGCGGCACAACACAAAGAAATAATTGCACTAAACCAAAATAACTATCCGGACTTGGTTCCTTCGGCCAAAGATGATCCACGACAGACTTCATGGCAAGCCCCGACAACCTATGGAGCTCGGCCCACTCGGCCATTTGCTCATTCAATAGCAGCGGATGCCTTGGATTACTGAACTGCGACTGGAATAATCTTTCCACCTCATGATCTTTTTGATCTTTGAAATACTCAGCCGCGTCAGTAGCACTCTTTGCTAAATCCAAGTATGCGTCTGCCGAACTTCACAATTGATCCAGAGGGGCATACTTAGGATCGCCGAACTTCATCCGCAATAAGAAGGGCTTCCTAGCCATGATATCTCCGGTTTGACAAAGCTCCTGCCGCACTGCTTTGATTTCAGAGCGCGTTTCCGTGGCTGCTTCCAAGGCCTTCTTCAGGTCAGCCATTTTCGCTTGGCTTTCCCTTTCGAGGAGCTCATATCGGCTGGCAGCATTTTGCAGCTCAAGAGCCATGTTGGCTATTTTATCTTTTCTCTGACGATGAGCAGCCTGTTCGGCTGTTAACTCTTCGTCTGCCTTCAGGGCGGCCGCATCACTTCTCCTGGCTTGGTCCTTGGCTCGGGCAACTTCTGCCCGAAGGGTCTCCATGGCGGCAGCTCCATCTGCAGTCAAAGCATATTATAAATACTGGCATCATGCTCCTCTTAATATTCGCTGAATATACATACCCTGTGCCTCGTCAAGCCGCTTGTTCACAAGCGTGATGTCCGCATCCGCCACGTCAAGCTGCCGTCTCAATTTGGCAAAATCAGCAGTCCAGTCAGCCGTTGGACCCTCAGCCGCCTGCGCATGAAAGCAGCACTATCATTACCTGAGACTATGATCCTCTGCTCGCCACCTCTGGACGACAACCAGAGTCTCAGGGGCTACTATGTACACAGAGCACACCTAGCGTGTGCGGTACAATCAAATATATATATATATTACTTTGCGTACCTCAAAGCCTCTTAGTAGGCTCATAAAAGCTTCATTTAACCCTCTTTTGGTGGATGAGATCCTCTCAACCACCATACCCATTAAGGTATGATACACCTCTGAGATAGCCGCTTGCTTTAAAAGATCCATCAATGTGTTCGGTTGTACACCGGATAGTCCCAGCCTTTTTCTATTGGTATCCTTAGGAGCTGAGAACCCCGGACTTCGGCGGCCGAAGTGTTACCTTCTGGCCTTTGCGGATCAGGAGAAATCCTCTGCGACGACACCTCAGGGTTGTCCATCTCACGAGGCGGGGAAGCAGGGGGAGGCGTTTCGCTCTCCATCATCTCCGGAAAAAGATCCCCCGAAGACAAACTTTGTTGAGAAGGGCTATGAGACGGACTGCAAAACATATGTCTCGGTTGGTATTCTCAGAGAAAAAGCAGGGCATATTTACTAATGTGCCTTTGTTTACTTACAACTCGGCTGACGGCTGTCCCCCTTGTGGGTGCTGTGCGGTAAGGATGCCCTCTGGGGCAGGGCCCCCTGGTGAGGGTTTTCTCCCTTGTTTGGAAACCTCCGTTTCCAAGTTTTCAGGGGTGGCCCTTTTCTTCCCGTGGGGGGAGGTGATTTCAGATTCAACTCCCCGATCACCCTCCTTCGCGGAGGCACCAATTCCCCCGGTTTGGATGTGTAACATATGAAGCATGCTTTCAGCTTCTCTATTCCTCCCCTCATCTTCTCCTGATAGCTCTTGATAAGGTGCGTGAGCCAGCATCCTGGTTAGTATTGGATCCAGCAAGCCTTCGGGAAGAGGGGCCGAACACCTGATCCTCTCCGCCTTTCTTATCCAGTCCTTACCAAGGGCAATTTTTCAGAATGATGTTGTGAAAAATATAATAGCAGCATGTTTGGTCACAGAGTTACTTACTTGGGTATCTGGACAGTTGCAGTTCAGACCCACATCCTCGGTGGTGTCCGGACACTTTATTCGTGATCCAAAGAATAAATGATACATCCCTTCGAGCGTCACGCCAAAGAAGTGTTGAATGGTTCGTGGTCCTTCCGGGTTGAACTCCCACATACGGAGAGATCGACGTTGGCAAGGCAGGGCCCGACGAACTAACATTACCTGCATTACTTTGACAAGACTGATATCCCTGTTAAGTAGATCTCAGATGCGGCTTTGCAGTATCAGCACGTCATTCGCTGGCCCCCAGTCCAACCCTTTGTTGACTCACGATGCCAATTGGGGCGGAGCGGCAGAGCAGATGGCTGGGCAGGCTGCCCGCTTTGTATCGGGGTGCTGTGATGTAAAACCACTCCCGTTGCCATAGGTCGGACACCTTTGGGAAGGAACCCTTTGGCCATGGGGCGTCGGCACCTCTACTTATTATAGCGCCTCCGCACTCTGCCTGTCACTCGTCAATTGTCTTTGGCTTCACATTGAAGGTCTTGAACCATAAGCCAAAGTGTGGGGTAATGCGGAGGAAAGCCTCACACACGATGATAAACGACGAGATGTGAAGGATGGAATCTGGAGCTAGATCATGGAAATCTAGCCTGTAATAGAACATGAGCCCTCTTACGAAGGGATCAAAACTAAAGCCAGCCTCGGAGGAAGTGGGAAACAAATACAACACTCTCGTTGGGTTCGGGAGTGGGGATAACCTGCCCTTGAGCAGGTAGCCTGTGGGGGATTTCGGCGGTCAGATACCTAGCCTCCCTAAGCTTCCAAATGTCCTCCTCTGTAACAGAAGAGGCTATCCAGTGGACTTGAAGGTTGGATCCGGACATGGTTGAAGATCCGGAGCGCTTAACATGAACCTTGGGTGTTGGAACTCAAGGTAGGGGAAGGGAGGGATCGGGCGTGGAAAGAAAAGGACAAGTCTGGACCTCTTTATAAAGAGGGTGAATATCAAGCGTCTTCCGCGTGGTCATTTGGAACTTTCCTAAAACCGAGGAGTCATACTAACGACACGATTTGGTTACCCACACCCGTATTGATGAGGATCCCGTGATAAGGGGAACACGATCTTTGCTTCGACAAGACGTGCCAATAAAACTTCCTCGCAATACGTGTAGTAACAGGCTGGGAAAAATGGTTCGTATAATGACCGGGCCGCGGCATGATGTCATGCTACGAATAGTTGTCAGCAGATTAGATTTGTGGAATATTGTGCTCTCTATGGTGGTATGTGTAATTTGGTTTGCAGAGTCAGACACGATCCTTGTGTTCAAAATCTTATATGGAGTATTCAGAGGAGGAACCCGCCTTGCAATGCCGAAGACAATCTACGCGCCGGACTCATCGTCATTGAAGCCTGGTTCAGGGGCTACTGAGGGAGTCCTGGATTAGGGGGTCCTCGGACAGCCGGACTATATACTTATGCCAGACTGTTGGACTATGAAGATACAAGATTAAAGACTTCGTCCCGTGTCCGGGCAGGACTCTCCTTTGCGTGGAAGGCAAGCTTGGCAATTCGGATATGTAGATCTCCTTCTCTGTAACCGACTCTGTGTAACCCTAGCCCCCTCCGGTGTCTATATAAACCAGAGGGTTTAGTCCGTAGGACCAAGAACAATCATAATCATATGCTAGTTTCTAGGGTTTAGCCTCTATGATCTCGTGGTAGATCAACTCTTGTAATACTCATATCATCAAGATCAATCAAGCAGGAAGTAGGGTATTACCTCCATAGAGAGGGCCCTAACCTGGGTAAACATTGTGTCCCCCGCCTCCTATTACCATTAGCCTTAGACACACAGTTCGGGACCCCCTACCCGAGATCCGTCGGTTTTGACACCGACAGCACCCACAAAGTACGAATGGGGAAAAGGGAGGTAGAGAGGAAGGGGGGAACCATGTGTTCAGGGCGCGCTTGTCTCAAATGCGAGGAAATTTACAAACTTAGCCCCCGTTTTAAATTTCCTACATCACAGCAATATTAGTCGGTTGGGGATAGGACGGTAATCTCACATACACCGAATATTTGCCGACGAGAGTTTGTTTTTGGCGCCCACCATGTATGAATCGGGGAGGGAGTCGATTTCGGCCAAGGACACACTATCTTTTGGCGCCCACCATGTATGAATCCGGGTGAGAGGCGTTATGTCATGTTTGGGTAAAATTACAAACCTACCCCTATCAAAACCTATAGAAATCCAGCAGATAGGCTTTGCGTGGCAGGGATAGGCAGTAGTAATTTCCATCTCCCAGATTTTGGTTTTGGGTGGTTACTGCAACTTTCTCTGCTTCGTTCAAATTTTGCAGAGTGCATGTTTACCGTGCCAACTCAATTTGAATCTCGTTTGTATTCTATTTTTTTCGGGCGGGATCCATTTTTTATTGGAATTAAATTCTATATACATCATTTTTTATATATACTTCCAAAGCACAACAAAGAATTCTGCTCCTTTATACATATAATATGATTTACAAATACAATGATCTCAAAATCATAAGGTTGAATTCAAAAAATTTAAACCAAATTATGTTCTACTAAAATGTGTGGATCAGTAATATCTACATATTAAATAACATAGATGCGCGTGAATTCATATGAGTATGCATGTTTGATAGATCAATTTTTGTTCGAGTATGGATTACATGTATCATCATCTCGAATTCAAATATTTGAATCCCTTTTATGTTCACTCCTTTCACGCCCATCTCTCTCGCATGCATGCTCCTTCATGTAGCTATCACTCTCTTTTCTCCAGCTCACCCGCACGCTCACTTCATGTTTCTCCTATCCTCGCAAACATGGTCTCTCGACGTCTCCCTTGAGAAGTGTCACACTCTCCCTATCATTATACATTACGCGGTTTTCATTAGCTCTCTCATCTCTACTGTTCTCTGGTATCACTCGGTACCTAATATTTCTTTTTCACCGCCACACACACAGTCTCCACTCGTCTTTCACTTTGTCTTTCTCTCTATGGGATTCTCTCACACACCCTATGTGTCTCTAGATATGAATCATACCACTAAAATTACTCTCTCTCTCTCTCCTGTAGACACAACATTTGTTGCGGTCTCCTTTTCATCTCCATCCCAGACTGACATTATTCATTTGTTTACCGATCATACACCCCCCCCTCTCTCTCACACACACACACACAACTCCTGCTTCCACTCCCCTTCCCGACTACCATCTCTCTCTCACACACACAAAACTCTCGCTTTCGCACCCTGACTCGTATTTCTCTCACAAACATTTATCGACTAGCCTCCAGATAGGTTTATACACCCGCACACTCATGCTTCCACTCCTTGTATCTATGTGGATTTTTCTTCCCTTCTTGAGACACGCCCTCTCGATCGTGCACACACACACTATTGCCTCATTTTAAGCTGATACCTCTCGCACACACACTCTTTGTGTCTTTGTCACACATGCACTCCGTCCTCCTCCACTCTCCCTCTCTCTCACACACACATGGTCTTTTTGGAACAACTAGCAAGATGCCCATGCGTTGCACGGAACATCAAGATGCATTTGTATGAGTAGTTTATCTTGTGGGGGAAAAGGATGAACGAGGGAAGGCCTTATTTGCAAATGTGGAGAGGGGTGTGGGTATCTTTTTGCAAAATTGCCATAGTTTCCTTCATATCCGTTAGATATAGATCGGACGGCCTATATTGCAGTATGGCAGGCACACGATCATCACCGACTATGCTTTTTATAAGAGTAGGGATAAAAAACAGAGTTGGTGATGATGGTGGGCCTGCCATCCTACAATGTAGAGGTCGTCCGATTTATATCTGATGGATAGGAAGGAGAATATAGCAATTTACCCGCACTCCTCACCACATTTGCAGATAGGGCCTTCCCTCGTTCATCCTTTTCTCCCACAAGATCTTGATGTTCCGTGCAACACACAGGCATCTTGCTAGTAAGAGTAGAAACTAGACATATACCACTTCTCGAATCTTGAAACCAACAACATTCCTCCCTTATCTCATCAAAACCGCCAAAGGAAAATATTTTGAGTGAAACATAGCATATTTTTAGTGATATGCGTATTTCAAAACTAGACTTTTTTTTCTATCAAATTGGTGAATATGTATTAATCTACTTTGATCGTGTGGCAATGCATTGGCACATTGCTAGTAGTTATTATAATTTTTTGGACACCAGACAAATGGTGGAGTACATATACGAAGAGAAGAGGCGCGTGCACGCAGTCTGTCTCTCGCTGTCTTGCACACATGCGTGTTACGTAAAGGCAACGTTAACAAATAAACCCTAAAACCCTAGGTGCACGGTTGCTGCACTCGCGGGTACTGGGTACATGGTGGAGCACCTTTGTAGGAATAGTCAGCTCGCGTGATAATTTGATCTGTAGGAGTTGATGGTCGGGACCACAGGTGAACGACTTGGAGGCGGTGGCTCGCCAGTTGCCATAGATCGAGTAGCCACGTTTAAAATATCATTTTTTAGCGGGGTTAAGAGTTCTGATTTTCAATGGCGCGTTATAAGTACTAAGTAGTTTTTAGAACGATTGGTATGGAGCGAAAATGGAATTCATAGTACTACGTACCTCCTTGGCGTATGGTTGTATGGATTTATGTTGCGAGATGTTGAACCTGGTAGTTCTAGGGGAAATACTATGGTTTAGATTTAGATGCTGGTTTTTAGTAATGAAAATCGGAAGGGGGAAACCCTTCTTTGATTAAAAAAATACTACCTCCATTCTGGTTTACTAGTCCCCATCGTATTTTGGGTCAAAGTTTGTCCACGAATTTTACTTGTAAATGTGAATGGAAAACGAGATTTTGTTATACCCAAACAAAAAAGTACTAGAGGGAGTGATTGCTCTGACACGGACGCGACCTCTCATAGCGCAGGCATTGAACCGGCACGCCGGCCAAGAGGGCCCCACTCGATGCAGGCCCGGCTGAGCACGCCTCCTCCCGCGTGCAACCAGCTTCAGACTGCCCTACCTGCCTTCATTGAATCCGCGCGTTTGCCAGCAACACGTCCTTCCGCGAGCCGGCCGGCATTTTAGAACACAAAAAAATGACTAAAGTATAATTAATTTACGTATGGTCTTGACTTGCTGTGCTCGCACTGGTAGCAGGAACTAGTAGAGGTTTTTCTTTATTTATAGATCTCCTCACAGTTTTTTTGGCTTTGAAGTGAATCATGGTTGTGGACATTATGTATGAATGTGCAGATATCTGTGAACATGAGTTTCATGTGGAAGTTGAACTTGGAATGTCGGGCTTGCGCGTGAACTATACCATGTCCAATGCTTCGTCTGTTATTGTTTGGAAAGTAATTGCTGTTATTACATGACCCGAAAAATATATTTTGTGCCACATCAGTAGATGCACGGACATCACAACAGGCATGCTGAATGGATAAACATTTGAACCTAGCTATTATGAAGGAAGTTTTGTATTGACAACAGTTTTAGATAGCAGGAGACGCCTAGCCTGCTCTGCCTCTGCTAGCTTATTTCTGGCTTCTTCCATCTCTTATTTGGCTTGGGTGAAGAGAGCATCTGATTGCTCTTTTCGCTTCTTCCGGAACTCAGCTACGTTCTCAAGGGCTGCTGCATGATACGTCTCCATCGTATCTATAATTTTTTATTGTTCCATGCCAATATTATTCAACTTTCATATACTTTTGGCAACTTTTTATACTATTTTTGGGACTAACATATTAATCCAGTGCCCAGTGCTAGTTCCTATTTGTTGCATGTTTTATGTTCCGCAGGAAACCCATATCAAACGGAATGCAAACGGGATAAAAATGGACGAAGAATATTTTTGGAATATTTGGGATTTTCCGGAGGAAGAATCAATGCGAAACGGTGTCCGAGGTGGCCACGAGACAGGGGGGCGCGCCCTCCCCCTTGGGCGCGCTTGGCACCCTCGTGGGCCACCCGTAAGGCGGTTGATGCCCTTCTTTTGCATCAAGAAAGCTAATTTTATGAGAAAAATCTGGGCGAAAGATTCACCCCAATCGGAGTTATGGATCTCCGGATATAAAAGAAATGGTGAAGGGGCAGGATCTAGGAGCGTAGAAACAGAGAGAGACAGAGAGATAGATCCAATCTCGAAGGGGCTCTCGCCCCTCCCACGCCATGGGAGCCAAGGACCAGAGGAGAAACCCTTCTCCCATCTAGGGAGAAGGTCAATGAAGAAGAAGAAGAAGGGGGGCTCTCTCCCCCTTGCTTCCGGTGGCGCCGGAACGCCGTCGGGGGCCATCATCATCACCATGATCTTCACCAACACCTCCGCCATCTTCACCAACATCTCCATCACCTTCCCCCATATATATCCAGTGGTCCACTCTCCCGCAACCCGCTGTACCATCTACTTGAACATAGTGCTTTATGCTTCATATTATTATGCAATGATGTGTTGCCATCCTATGATGTCTGAGTAGATTTTCGTTGTCCTATCGGTGATTGATGAATTACTATGATTGGTTTGAGTTGCATGTTTTATTATTGGTGTTGTCCTATAGTGCCCTCCTTGTCGCGCAAGCGTGAGGGACTCCCGCTGTAGGGTTTGCAATATGTTTATGATTTTCTTATGGTGGCTGGCGTGAGTGACGGAAGCACAGACCCGAGTAAGTAGGTTGTTTGCGTATGGGATAAAGGGGACTTGATGCTTTAATGCTATGGTTGGGTTTTACCTTAATGATGTTTAGTAGTTGCGGATGCCTGCTAGAGTTTCAATCATAAGTGCATATGATCCAAGAAGAGAAAGTATGTTAGCTTATGCCTCTCCCTCAAATAGAATTGCAATTGTGATTACCGGTCTAGTAAAGTAGTCAATTGCTTAGGTACAATTTCACAACTACTACCACCACTTTTCCACACTCACTATATTTACTTTATTGCTTCTTTATCTAGACAACCCCTACCTTTTATTTACGCGCTCTTTATTATCTTGCAAACCTATCCTATCACACATACAAAGTACTTCTAGTTTCATACTTGTTCTAGGTAAAGCGAACGTCAAGCATGCGTAGAGTCGTATCAGTGGCCGATAGGACTTGAGAGAGTATTTGTTCTACCTTTAGCTCCTCGTTGGGTTCGACACTCTTACTTATCAAAAGATGCTACAACTATCTCGTATACTTGCGTGTCATCAAGACCTTTTTCTGGTGCCATTGCCGGGGAGTCATAGCGCGGGGTGAATATTCTCGTGTGTGCTTGTTTGCTTTATCACTAAGTAATTTTTATTTGCTGTTCTTAGTTGTTTTCTATCTTTAGTTATAGGTAGGAAACGCAAAATACCAAAAAAAATAGTTGTACCGACTGAACCAATGGTTGAAGAACCACTCAAAATCTATCACACCCCCGAAGCTCTTTACTTGGATCATCTTCGATCCCTTTGTGCTCGTGCTGAAACCCCAACTAGCTTAGTTGAGGGCAAATCTTTAGATGAGCATGCTTGTTATGTGCGACACCGTATATCTGAAAAAGGGAAACTTTTACTGGATCAAATTCATCGTTTGCAATGTTATGCTTGGAATTTATGTGAAATATATGATATTACTTGTTGTTCTGAAAACCCTAAGAAACACCTTCCCTACCAATGTGATTTTATTGATAATGGAATTGTATCTTCATATGCTAAGGGTTTTTATAATTACTATGATGTTCAACAAATTGAAGAATTTGTTGCTTTTAAGGGTGCTTGTGAAATTGCTTCTTTGATTAAAAAGTATGATGCTACTCTCTACAAATCTGAAAATTTTGCCATACTTGAATATTGTTATGATAATTATGCTTCTAATGCCTATGTTAAACTATATATTGAGAAATTCTCCGTTGTCCAAGAAGAGACTAATATTTTGCAAGAAGCTATGGAAGAAGAAATTGATGAAACTGTGAGCTCATTGGATGAAAAAGATGATGAGGAGAGCGAAGAACAAAAGGAGGAAGAGAGGATTGATCACCCGTGCCCACCTTCTAATGTGAGTAACTCTTCAACTCATACATTGTTTAATTCCCCTTCATGCTTACCGAAGGATGATTGCTATGATCCTGTTGATTCTCTTGAAATATCCCTTTTTGATGATGCTTGATATGCTTGTGGCCAAGATGCCAATATGAATTATGCTTATGGAGATGAACTTGCTATAGTTCTTTATGTTAAACATGAAATTGTTGCTATTGCACCCACGCATGATAGTCCTATTATCTTTTTGAATTCTCCAAACTACACTATATCGAAGAAGTTTGTGCTTATTAAGGATTATATCGATGGGTTGCCTTTTACTACTACACATGATGATTTTGATGAATATAATATGCATGTGCTTACTGCTCCTACTTGCAATTATTATGAGAGAGGAACTATATCTCCACCTCTCTATGTTTCCCACACTATGAAATTGCAAGAAACTATTTATACTATGCGTTGGCCTTTACTATGTGTGCATGAATTATTCTTTTATGACATGCCGATGCATAGGAAGAGTGTTAGACTTCGTTGTTGCATGATATATGTTACTTTGTGCTCACTACTCAAATCATTGTTAATTAAAATTGGCTTTGATATACCTTGGGATCCGGGTGGATCCATTACTTGAGCACTATATGCCTAGCTTAATGGCTTTAAAGAAAGCGCTGCCAGGGAGACAACCCGGGAGTTTTAGAGAGTCATTTATTTCTGTTGAGTGCTTTCATATAGTATAAAAACAAAAAAATAAAGAGGGGAACCTAAAAACTTTTCAAAAAGGAAAGTGAAAGTGAGAAAGACAAGCATTGTTGAAGTGGGAGCTAGCCTTGAACTTTGTTCATGCTCACGGAAACTTTGTGAATCTTGATTATAGAAACTTTTCATCAAAAATAATTATCCCCTTGTACAATTCCATTGTATTACAAAAATAATGTGCCAAGGTTTCCCTTTAGGATGTTTACAATGCTTGTTGGTTTGTACGGTGCAGGACAGAAACTTTGGCTGTAGTGTGCGATTTTAAATTTTTAACTGGAACGTCAAACGGTTTTGATTACTTTTTCATTGTCTTGCTGTATAAATTGTTTATTTTTCATAATTTTGGTAGAATTGTTGGGGTATCATAAGTATGGTGAATGTTCAGATTGCTACAGACTGTTCTGATTTTGACAGATTCTATTTTTGATGCATAGTTTGCTTGTTTTGATGAATCTATCAATTTATATCAGTGGATTAAGCCATGAAAAAGTTATGTTACAGTAGACACAATGCAAAAACAAAATATGAATTGGTTTGCAACAGTACTTAGAGTAGTGATTTTCTTTATTATACTAACGGATCTTACCAAGTTTTCTGTTGAAGTTTTGTGTGGATGAAGTGTCTAATCAAGGATGTCTCGATATGAGGAAAAGGAAGAGAGGAAAGAGCTCAAGCTTGGGGATGCCCGAGGCACCCCAAGTAAATATTCAAGGAGACTCAAGCGTCTAAGCTTGGGGATGCCCCGGAAGGCATCCCCTCTTTCTTCAACAAGTATCGGTATGTTTTCGTATTCGTTTTTTTCATGCGATATGTGCAAGTCTTGGAGCGTCTTTTGCATTTAGTTTTCACTTCTCTTTTATGCACCATGCTGGTATGAGATAGTCCTTGGTTGATTTATAGAATGCTCATTGCACTTCACTTAAATCTTTTGAGTGTGGCTTTATAGAATGCTTCGTCTGCTTCACTTATATCATTTGAAGTTTGGATTGCATGTTTCTCTTCACATAGAAAACCACCATTTGTAGAATGCTCTTTTGCTTCACTTATATTTGTTAGAGCATGGGCATATCTTTTTTAGAAAGAATTAAACTCTCTTGCTTCACTTATATCTATTTAGAGAGATGATAGGAATTGGTCAATCACATGGTTAGTCATAAAATCCTACATAAACTTGTAGATCGTTGAATATGATATGTTTGATTCCTTGCAATAGTTTTGCGATATAAAGATGGTGATATTAGAGTCATTCTAGTGGGTGGTTGTGGATTGTAGAGACACTTGTGTTGAGGTTTGCAAGTCCCGTAGCATGCACGTATGGTAACCGTTGTGTGACAAATTTAAAGCATGAGGTGTTTCTTTGGTTGTCTTCCTTATGAGAGGCGGTCGGGGACGAGTGATGGTCTTTTCCTACCAATCTATCCCCCTAGGGGCATGCGTAGTAGTACTTTGCTTCAAGGTTTAATAAAATTTTGCAATAAGTATATGAGTTTTTTATGACTAATGTGAGTTCATGGATTATACACACTTTTACCTTTCCATCATTGCTAGCCTCTTCGGTACCGTGCATTGCCCTTTCTCAGCTTGAGAGTTGGTGAAAACTTCGCCGGTGCATCCAAACCCCATGATATGATATGCTCTATCACACATAAGACTCATTGTATCTTCCTCAAAATAGCCACCATGCCTACCTATTATGGCATTTCCATAGCATTTCGAGATATATTGCCATGCAACTTCCATCATCATCATATACATGACTTGAGCATTTATTGTCATATTGCTTTGCATGATTGTAAGATAGCTAGCATGATGTTTTCATGGCTTGTCCGTTTTTTGATGTTATTGCTATGCTAGATCATTGCACATCCCGGTACACCGCCAGAAGCATTCATTAGAGTCATATCTTTGTTCCAGTATCGAGTTGTAAGTAAATAAAAGTGTGATGATCATCATTATAGAGCATTGCCCCATGAAAAAAAAGAAAAAAAAGAAAAATGGAAAGGCCAAAGAAGCCTAAATAAAAAAAGGTGACCAAAGAAGCCCACCGAAAAAAGGAAAAAAAAAAGAAAAGAAAGAAAAGAAAAGGGGAAATGTTACTATCCTTTTACCATACTTGTGATTCAGAGTAGCACCATGTTCTTCATATAGAGAGTCTCCTACATTGTCACTTTTATATACTAGTGGGAATTTTCATTATACAACTTGGCTAGTATATTCCAACGATGGGCTTCCTCAAATGCCCTAGGTCTTCATGAGCAAGCAAGTTGGATGCACACCCACTTAGTTTTCAGTTTGAACTTTCATTCACTTATAGCTCTTAGTGCATCCGTTGCATGGAAATCCCTACTCCTTGCATTGACATCAATTGATGGGCATCTCCATAGCCTATTGATTAGCCACGTCGATGTGAGACTTTCTCCCTTTTTTGTCTTCTCCGCATAAACCCCCACCATCATATTCTATTCCACCTATAGTGCTATATCCAAGGCTTGCGCTCATGTATTGTGTGAGGGTTGAAAAAGCTGAAGCGCGTTAAAAAGTATGAACCAATTGCTCGGCTTGTCATCGGGGTTGTGCATGATGGGAGCATTTTGTGTGAAGAAAATGAAGCATGGCCAAACTATATGATTTTGTAGGGATAAGCTTGTTTAGGCCTTGTTGTTTTGAAAAGACATGATTGCTTTATTAGTACGCTCGAAGTATTATTGTTTTTTATGTCAAATGATAGACTATTGCTTTGAATCACTCGTGTCTTAATATTCATGCCATGATTAGACATATGATCAAGATTATGCTAGGTAGCATTCCACATCAAAAATTATCTTTTTTATCATTTACCTACTCGAGGACGACCAGGAATTAAGCTTGGGGATGCTGATACATCTCTGTCGTATCTATAATTTTTGATTGTTCCATGCCAATATTATTCAACTTTCATATACTTTTGGCAACTTTTTATACTATTTTTGGGACTAACATATTAATCCAGTGCCCAGTGCCAGTTCCTGTTTGTTGCATGTTTTATGTTTCGCAGGAAACCCATATCAAATGGAATGCAAATGGGATAAAAATGGACGAAGAATATTTTTGGAATATTTGGGATTTTCCGGAGGAAGAATCAACGCGAAACGGTGTCCGAGGTGGCCATGAGACAGGGTGCGCGCCCTCCCCCTAGGCGCGCCTGGCACCCTCGTGGGCCACCCGTAAGGCGGGTTGATGCCCTTCTTTTGCAGAAAGAAAGCTAATTTTATGAGAAAAATCTGGGCGAAAGATTCACCCCAATCGGAGTTACGGATCTCCGGATATAAAAGAAACGGTGAAGGGGCAGGATCTAGGAGCGTAGAAACAGAGAGAGACAGAGAGATAGATCCAATCTCGAAGGGGCTCTCGCCCCTCCCACGCCATGGGAGCCAAGGACCAGAGGGGAAACCCTTCTCCCATCTAGGGAGAAGGTCAAGGAAGAAGAAGAAGAAGGGGGGCTCTCTCCCCCTTGCTTCCGGTGGCGCCGGAACGCCGCCGGGGGCCATCATCATCACCGCGATCTTCACCAACACCTCCGCCATCTTCACCAACATCTCCATCACCTTCCCCCATCTATATCCAGCAGTCCACTCTCCCGAAACCCACTGTACCCTCTACTTGAACATGGTGCTTTATGCTTCATATTATTATCCAATAATGTGTTGCCATCCTATGATGTTTGAGTAGATTTTCGTTGTCATATCAGTGATTGATGAATTGCTATGATTGGTTTGAGTTGCATGTTTTATTATTGGTGCTGTCCTATTGTGCCCTCCGTGTCGCGCAAGCGTGAGGGATTCCCGCTGTAGGGTTTGCAATATGTTTATGATTTGCTTATGGTGGGTGGCGTGAGTGACGGAAGCACAGACCCGAGTAAGTAGGTTGTTTGCGTATGGGATAAAGGGGACTTGATGCTTTAATGCATGGTTGGGTTTTACCTTAATGATCTTTAGTAGTTGCGGATGCTTGCTAGAGTTCCAATCATAAGTGCATATGATCCAAGAAGAGAAAATGTGTTAGCTTATGCCTCTCCCTCAAATAGAATTGCAATAATGATTACCGGTCTAGTAAAGTAGTCAATTGCTTAGGGACAATTTCACAACTCCTACCACCACTTTTCCACACTCGCTATATTTACTTTATTGCTTCTTTATCTAGACAGCCCCTACTTTTTATTTACATGCTCTTTATTATCCTGCGAACCTATCCTATCACACTTACAAAGTACTTCTAGTTTCATACTTGTTCTAGGTAAAGCGAACGTCAAGCGTGCGTAGAGTCATATCAGTGGCCGATAGGACTTGAGAGAGTATTTGTTCTAACTTTAGCTCCTCGTTGGGTTCGACACTCTTACTTATCGAATGAGGCTACAACTATCCCGTATACTTGTGGGTCATCACTGCATGCTTTCTTTCAGCCTTTACTAGAGCCACAAGGACACGAACAGCTGACGACTCCACCTGGCTTGTGTGTAATCCAACATCATCTGGGAATTTGCACCCTGTGTCTAATCCAACATCATTAGGGAACTGGCACCTTGTGTGTAATCCAGCCTCATTTTGGTAACATGATCTCGAGGTTGAACATACTTCCCTCCTCGCAGGACCTGCATCCTGACATGAAGTTACTTCTTTTTTAGATCAATACTCAGAGCAACCCAGATCCATTTAGTAGAAGCCAGATAAACAGAACTCGGGAAGTGAATTCAAAAGGAAAAAACATATAAAAATGGACTACAAGGTGAGAACACCCACTTCCAACATCAAGCTAAAAACGAAAGCATTAGGACGATTAAGACTCTTCTTATTACACATCGAAGAACACGAGGCTTAAGAGAAATAGAAACTACAACATATACACATCCAAGAACACGAGGCTAAATGAAAGTAATTGAAAGGGTGTTACTTACCAAAGCTCATTTTACAGGTTCGGTGCAGCTCCACTTTAACTTGCCACGCTCCTTGAAGATGTCCCCAATATACCACGTTTGGTCTTCAATCCTATTCTACATGTTCGCACTCGTGGTTTTAAAATCTCAACATGACAACAAAAATATACTACTAGTAATACTCACACATCTTGTGGGAAACATTAAAGCACTCGTCTGCCATCTTAGAGCATCTCCAACAGAATCGCAATGCACGACACTTTGAAAAAGCATTTACAGTGCTGAGATCGAGAAGTAGAGAGACTAGAGAGTAGAGGATAGTTCTCAGCATTGATAGATAAAAAAATAGATAATTCAACTACTCCTCGTCATCCGACTCCTCCTCGGTGATGTCCTCCTCCGACGTCTGACTGTAGGCGTGAAGATACCGATCGTCGTCGGATTCCCAGGGTGACGCTGCTCCTAGCCTCTTGTTGAATTGAGCGTCTGCTTTTCGCCTACGCTTGTCCTCGCGATAAGCGGCTCGCTCCGCCTTCCTCTTATCCCTCTCCGCCCTCCGTTGCACGTAGAACTCGTGCTCGTTGATGATGTCCTGCGGGAAGCATTGGCGCCACATCGCCATGGCTTCCTCGTCCATCTCGGCGATGCCGAGACGGTGCTCCCACCTCCCGTTGTCACGATGATCCTCGTCGGTGCTAAGCCGCGGCAGAGGTGCGAGCTCCTGCGCCCACTACCGCATCGGCATGCTGGGGAAGTTCAATGTTCTATGAGGCCATCAGAGGCGCCATGCCAACGCATCGTATGCGCGGGCGGCCTCGTTGGTGGTGTCGAAATTGCCGAGGCCAAGGCGCATCCCGCAGAACTGGATCTCGACAGAGAAGCCGCCAGAGGGGCGCACGTGGACGCCGCGTTATCCCCAAGTTTCCCGGTGACGCGGCAGCATGGTGGCGTGGCAGTGGCGAGGCCAGAAAGCGGTGGCAAGGCACATAGTGGTGGGAGGGCGTTGGATTTTATAAAGCGCGCCGGACGCCGCGCGCCAAAACTAGCGCACGCCCAGCCGCTTTTTCCCCGCGCGTGCGATCCTTTCCCGACGTCTCTGCTATCTCTACTCTCTTCTCTACTGTTATATTTATTTTATATTTAATATTTATCTCTCCTTCTCTACTGTCTAATTTTTTTCTCTATACTTTTTTCTTATAAAAGATAGAGTTGGTGATGATGGTGTGCCTGCCATCCTGCAATATAGGCCATCTGATTTATATCTGACAGATAGGAAGGAAACAATGGGAATTTTGCAAAAAGATATCCATACCCCTCTCCAGATTTGCAAATAAGGCCTTCCCTCGTTCATCCTTTTCTCCCACAAGATAAACTACATATACAAATGCATCTTGATGCGTGCAACGCATGGGCATCTTGCTAGTTCTAAAAAACTTTCCATCATTTGCCACACTACTGGTTGCAGATGAAAAACCTACCCAAGCACAGCGTGATACAGGAGCGACGCACAATTACAAGCTGATATTCCGTTGGACAATGGAGGCTATAATCAAATACTTTTACGGGAACAATAGCACCCAAGAAATTTGAAGGGTAGGTATGAACAAAATTGGAACTACACATGTACTGCGAAGTGATTCAATACACACATTACCAATCGAGGAGGACAACGATGGTCGCGGCGGCCTCTGTGAGTCATGGTCGGCAACGGGAGTCAGTTCATTGTCCACGAAGGTGGTGCTTCTGCGCTTGGCGTCGGCTTCCGGGAAGCAGATCCGAGACCGTGGAAGACGGTGCAGGGGAAGAGGCTTCGTGTACTACGACGATGGTGGACCGGCTCCAGTGTGGCGTACGAGGTCATCGATGAGGCAGATGCGGTTCGGTGGACGAGTGTGCCGATGTAGAAGTGGAGGAGCACGAAGGCTGCGGTGCCATGGAGAAGTCTATTTTCCGGTGGGGATAGAAAATGGGGAGTATTCAGGTGTACTACTCTGGGTGCCGGGATGGGGTTGGCTGGGTAGGGTGAACCTGAAGTTACGAAAACAACCCCTACCAAGCGTCATCCGTAGGCCTGTTCGGAAGGCTATGATGGTAACTTCCCACTACTCAAATCAGGGTCGCGGGAGATTTTCCCGCCGACCTCAAAATTTTGTGACATTGAACTCCCCGTGTGGCGTGTTAAGTGATTCGGCTAAGCAACTAGCGAGTAGTACTAGTAAACTCTGCATGTTAGGTTTGACCAAAGTCAAACTTCTAAAGTTTGACCAAGTTTATAGAAAAATATAAACATTTACCATAAAAAATATGTATGATGTGAAAGTACATTCAATAATGAATCTAATGGTGTTTATTTGTTATTTTATATGTTAATATTTTTTGTTATAAGCTTTCTGAGAGTTTACAAAACTTGACTTTGACCAATGCTAATACGCAGACTTAAATAAAATCGGAGGGAGTACACATTTATTTTCTTAGTTTGTAGTGAACTAATCATTTGTTGAAATAGTGAAATAAATATAATAGGCTACTGACTTCGAATGTAATGGTCTATACAATTCATTAGTTACAATCATTGTCGAACTCCAAGATGTATACAAGGTCTATAGTACTTCACAACATGCTCAAACTCACATAATCCTAGTCAAATGAGAATCTAAATGCATTTCATAGTTATTACTTTGTAGGGTGCAACAAAACCAACCATAACTCTACATCCGCCATTATAAAAGCAACATTTTGAACATATCCCAATGTGTGAATGAAATATGCAGAGAGAGCTTGCAAAGATGGAGCAGATAGGGCAGGAAAGATTGTATGTATGTGGACGAGAGAGTAGGAGACAAACCTAACAAGACAGAGAGAGAGACAGAAAGAGAAAGAGAGAGGAAGAAGTTAGGTCTGTGAGAAAGATGGAGACATGTAATATACGTGAGGTGTGTGTGCATCCGGATTCTGTATACGTGGAAGGAGAAGAGACAACAGGTTTGATGAGAGAGCTGGAAAAACATGGACGAGAGGGGAAGGATCTCATGGGTTGAGGGATTGATAATTTTGTGCGGGGAGAGAGGGATTGGTAATTTTGTGCGAGAGAGAGGGTGGGGGGAGGAGTCAGTCAGCTGTCGTCACATCATCCTGCTTCCAAATGGCCCCGCATTCTCTAGCGCGATGTGGTCGCCGTCTTCGATCTCCTCGATGCCCTCTTTGAAGATTGAGGTGTTGTGCATGCTCGGGTGCAAAGAAGCACAAGCGAGAGTGGTCGCCATATAACCTTGGATGGGGATGAATTGTGTGCTCGGGGGAGGGTGTGTGTGTGTGTGTTGTGTTGTGTGTGTGTGAGAGAGAGAGAGAGATATTGAGAGAAAACAAACCTAAGGAGAGAAATGGGTGTGTATGTGATGGAAAGCTACATGCTAAACAGGGTATTCACGAAGAGATTGTGTGGGCCTTGAGGTGGGCAGGGGTCGGGTGAGGGTGTCAAAATGTGCGCGTTGATGCATGTGTTACCTGCGATCGTGCGAGGGACGGACGAATCGAGAGAGATGGTTGTTATATTACGGATGCTCCTCTCTCTCTCTCTCTCACACACACACACACACACACACAAACACACACACACACACACAAGTAAACTAGAAGACCGTTCTCTCATGTATACACAACGTATTGGCATCTGTCTATGTCTCACTCATGCATGATCATTTGCACATTCACACCTCTCTATGTCTCTATCACACGCTCACCGTCTCCACATTGCCCTTCCGCCACAACACACATATGGACACATACACACGTTCTCTCTCAGTCACACACACAAAATCAGTATTAAAAAAACTAGGGCGCACCTAAAATGTCCAAATCCAAATAAACACGAACTGGAGCCAAATTCAAATATATGGAAATATTGTAGCATCAAGAACTTTCCCACGAAAAAAAGTTGAGTAATATTCAGGGATTGTTTTCACACACACACAAAGGTTTGGTGGATGTCCTTCGAGCGCGACACGGTGACGCACCGTTTGATCGACCGCGGGACCGCGGTTCACACGCTTGCACAGGATTCTGTATCGTGGCTGTGGTACTAACTAATAAAAGCGCTGCCTAAGTCTAATGTTTATGTGTACTAGTATGGTTTTCTTTTAAGTTTGACCAACCCTATATAAAACTAAAGTAAGCTCCCATATGCGCACTCATCAATATGCCGCCGCCGCCATTGCGCATGCCGGCGCCCGCCTGCTCCAGCCAACAATTTCTCACCCATCACCGCCGTGTCACCGCCATCCCTATGCCATGAAGCCGAAGGATCACCCTATCACGTCGTCTGTAGTCCCTCCTCGCGATGCCGCCGCGATGCCAAGCACGCGAGCAGCTGGTGGAGCCGCGTCTATGCACGCAACATACAAAGAGGAGGACGAGCGCGTGCTCCAGCACGCCGGCGAGGAGGAACTAGCGTGTCATTGTCATCTCTGCCCGCACGGAGGAGGCGCACATGGTGGCTGTCGCAGTGGAAGCCGATCGCGCGTGCGTGGAGCCCGCAAACCGGGTGCGGACGCAGAATCTACCTTCGAGACCTTGAATGCCACGTGGATCCTGCAATCTGAAGGAGCAATTTGGGTCAGTCGACTCTTGTGAGCCGTTTGATGCAACATGGATGGCTAGAAGGGCTTCTTCCACCTCTTTTGTCTTCTTCTTCCTTCGCTCCGTCGAACTTCTTTCACAAATCGACTGACCCAAATTATATTACTAGTACGAACGTATTAAGTATAGTAGGAACACGAAGATACGAGCAGTAGTACCAACTGCAAGAAGAACAGTAGTAAGACGTAGTACTAGTACTACTGTACGTACTAAAGAGTTCAAATAACTAGAAAGAACATAAACATAGTTCTGCTGGGGCCTCAACACAAGACACCCTTGAAAATAAACTAAGCAACTAGTCCGCTTGACACTACAGTAGAACCAGCATGAGCGACAGCACTGCCACCTACTCAGAGTCCGAGTCCACGTCCTCGACTTCGTCCTCGTCCCTCTTCCTCTTCCTCTTTGCCAACGCTTCTTTGCTTGAACCGTACACTGGGCTCTGCTTCTTCATCCAACCCTTGTAGATATTCAAACAAAGGTAGGCATCCATTGCTGCGTATAGGATGTGATCTTCATCTAATGTCTTCGACTCCCGTGCATGATTAAACTCGTGATGAGGTTTCTTCAGTTTAGCATACTAAGGATGAATCATGGCTGCTGCCAGGGTGAGCATTGAAGGCTGAGAGGAGGACACCAGGCTTGCCTTCTGTAGATCAAAGGGCTGGCCTACAACGAGACCTATCCGACGTAGGACATCCCTGTCGTTCCTAAAGTCTACAGTAACGAATTTCACTCTTTCGTCCTTGAGGAAGTTCTTAAAGTCCTTGCACTCAACATCGGCATGGCATATGTGGTAGACCAAGCAAACATTATGTATGCAAACCTAGATCACGGCGGGCTTCTTCCTCTCTACCTCCTTTAGAATCTTCTCTCTTTCCAGGACTGTGGTGTACTCAACATCTAGCCCAGCGACCCACTCATCCGTTGAACTGTTGAACATGCGTAGGAACCGAGCAAGCCATGCTTTCACCGTCGTGGATCCACGTGTATAGATGACGATGAACTCATCGCTGGTGATGGCTCTAACCTGGTACTCAGCGGTGACCATGGAGATTTGGGAGGCCATGGATTTTGGTGGAGGGTTAGGAGAAGTTGAACTGTTATACTCCGCAAAAAAACTGGGAGCGAACTAATGTGAAAGGACGAGACGGCTGGGAGCGAACTATTGTTAGGTAGATGATGGGGACGAGTAGGGCATGAACGGCGTGGGGTTGCTGGCTTGCCCGGTGGATAAACGGCTGCAAGCCCCCAAAGAGTTCTCGAGAACTACGCGGGACCCACTAGATGTCATGTCTACTAGACCCATATCATAGGCCTGACGGTATAACTTCTGCCTGTTCGCACGCCATGCCGGCACGTGGATGTAACTTCACTTAATTCCGTCAACCGTCGCGTCTCCCACAACCTTTGCCTCCCTCGTGAGGTCGCGCCCTTTGAGACTTCGACCGACTATAAATGAGCAATTTTTTGCCTACTCCGCATGCTTGATACTCCCTCTGGTCCTTTTTACTTCCATCAACCGTTTGCAAAGTGTTTGACCAAATTTATACTAAAAATATCAATATCTACAATACTGATTATAATGAGTATAATAACTATGTTTTATAATGAGTATAAAAATATTGATTTGACATTGTGAATGTTGATACATTTTTCTATAAGTTTGCTCAAAGTAGAGGTACATTGACTTCAGACAAAACTTAAATGCACAATGCAGACTAGTTCCTCCGTCCAGGTGCGTGCCATGTCCTATCTTGTCATCACAACAAGGTTAGCTATTAGAGTACTACTACCTCCCTTCTAGTTTAAAGGGTTCAATTCAAAAATTTCACCTACTCTTAGCAAGATAGAGGCGGTGGAATAGTTTTTGTAGTCTGCAAAAGTACTCAACTAATGATGTCGTTCTTCACAAAAAAATGTGTTTACCAATGCATGCATGAACACTAGTTACTCTAACCCCCCTCTCTTCTTTAATTCTTTGCCACATCAGCATGTTTGCTATTCCAGTGTACATGATACCAGCTAAGATACCAACATTATGGCCAGCCTTAATCATCGCATGCAATAATTTAGTGCACCTTAAGATATGAACATGTGTGGGGTGTGTATGTTTTTAATGACTTGAGACTATACCTAGCCCGGCATGCAAGATGACTTATTATGCACTGTTCCCCATACCTGCAGGAAGCCCGTTTGTCTCCAAATCTTTTCCTCTCCATGTGTGGAAACAATATTCCTGCAGACTCTCCTTCTCCCTCCGGCGGTCCCACCACTCCACCCCACGTGGAAAAAATCTGCATGCATGACTCTCCTCCCCCCATGCTCGTCAAATCCATTGTGACCAGCAATATTTCCACCCCTTCCCTCCCCCGTAATTTACTCCAACAAATATGCCCACATAGCTATTATGTTAATTGCGTAACATATCTTCCGGGATGCTGCTTCAGTTACTTAACTGCAGGTGCATTGGGTCACTGACATATGGGCCCAACAAGGGTCTGGCCCACATGTCAGTGACGCAACTGGACCTGCAGTTAAGTGAGTGCAGCTCAGTCCATATCTTACGTAGGTGTGCCATTGCTCGTTATAAATACTGCACCTCCCACGGCATTCGGAAGAACACTCACGTTCATCGCTATCTCCTCCTCCTCCCTCTCACGTCGACCACCATGGCATCGCCCCTCCCAAGCCCTAGGCGCCCCTTGCTGCATCACCCAGATGGTCACACGTCGCAGTTTCGTTCCTCATCACAACTAGTCGAGGAGGACGCGTCAGCGTTCCACTCCTCACCGCGACGCGTCGAGGTGGACGCGTAGGTGTTCCCTATCTCGCCAGCACGCGCTCGGAGGACGCATCAACTCCTCGCTACGAGGAGAACGTCACGCCGCCCGCCGAGCCCCCCCCCCCAGCCTTGAGGAGCTTTGGAAAGAAATGGATGTCACCATGTGGGAGGCTTTGCCGTTGGCAGAGCACGCCAAAATAGAGGCGGAGAAGAAGGCCGAGGAAGAGAAGCGCGCCGCAGGGCAAGCTGCCTGGTAGGTCTATGTCGCGTCCAAGAGAGTCAGGCAATTGGCTCTTTGGCAGAAGGCTCGTGCAAGGGCTGTGAGGGTGGTGGAGGACGCCCGTGCCAAAGCCCTGAGTGCAGTCGGGCCCAAGCGCCTCATCTACGCTTGGCGGTACGTGGACCGGGTGCACGCTTCCAGCGAGGAGGAGTACCTGCTGGAGCCGGATCACCACACCGGTGAGATCGCGCTTGCCCGCCAGCAAGCCGCCAATCAGCACCTCGCGAGTTGCGAGGCTGAGGAAGAGGCGTTGTGTCGGCGCGCTGGGAAACGCCCGCGCACTAGGGCACTCGTGGCGCACCGCAAGCGCTCCTGCGAGCATCGTGGCTTTTAGTAGGAGTATAATTTAGTTTCGTAAGGTGATCTTATTAGTTTTGGGATGCAAATGATAAATCCCGAATGTTCGGGAATTATTAGCGTCCTTAATTAAGTATGTAAGAGGGAAAGTTTGGAAACCTTGTGTATCCGTACGCATTTTGTAAGTAGGTGCATACAGCACAAACTTTAGTACTATATACTATCGCACTACACGTCTCTCTCTATATATGCTTGCAGACTGTGCTACTCCCTCCGTCCAGGTGAGTAAGTCATCTTTGGTTGTGCACTGTGACCAAGAAGGAGGGAAGACTTTATACACCTAGACGGAGGGAGTACTACTATTACTTATGTACGGGAAAATGCACGTTTTAACATTACGATGCAGTTTTTGTAAAAGTAGAAAAACAACACTAGTCAAGCTTGTGAAATGATTCAATGCAAAACAAATGCAAAAATGCTCGTTTGATTGTCTACTTTTAGCTTCCTTCTCTGTGGTTATTTCTCTGTTGTACTTTGTATGGAGTATCTCACTGGTCGGAAAGGCATGCAAATTCCCAAACCGCTTCCTACACCCTGTATCGAATTTTTTGCCTAACAAGTTGTGCCGTGCAATTGGAATTCCAACTTGAGTACTAGCACTACTAGTAGGAGTACCAGGGGCCAGTTCATTTAGGCTTCTAGATTAGTAGTAATCCCATTACTACCAGCTCCGTCCTGGTTTATTGGTCCCCATTGTAATCTGCGTCAAATTTTGATCATAAATTTAACTAATGAAATGTTTGTGATGTCACATGCACTAACATTTTATTAGTTAAGTCTTTGGTCAAAATTTACCACAAATTACAATGGTGACGAATAAACCAGGACGGAGGTACTCCCTCCATTTTTGTATACAAGGCCAGTATAAAAAATACATTTTGCATCTATACAAGGCCACCAACAGTAATTAAGACAAATATTAATGATGTTTCCTCGTACTAGTAACCCATGGCTTAATTACAAGCATGCATGTAGTGATAATGACAAACTCATCAACTTCCTCTCTCACGGCCACTCAATTTCTTCTAATGTGCATGCATCCTATTAATTAACCCGGTAAACAAGAAAATAAATTGACTTGTAAAGCACACATTGATTTTTATCTTGGTACCTGTAATTTGAGTTTGTGTCCTTGTATATAAAATTGAAGGGAGTACTAGTAGTAGTTTAGAAGCCCAAATAAATGAGTGAGGCGCCTTAATGTTACTCTCCACTGTGACTAGTCTTATGGGAAAAGCTGGGGAAGAGACGGCTTATTTTTTAAGCCGCCAAAAGAACTGGCCCTAGGAGTAGTAGCTAGGGATACTAGGAGTAGTAGCTAGGGATCGAGTGTGCCAGATGAACCAGAGAAAGTAAATGCAGAGAGATGAAATGCAAAAAAGACGGAGGGATGTGATGGTTGTTTGTCCGTTTATTTTACCAGGCCACTTATTACTGGCAGTGGTTGGGTTTTGTGATATGACAGCTTTACTGTCACGCCACGAGCGGGGTGAGACTACCGTGCAGCACCGCCCTCTACACTTGTACTACATCAGTCATGGTTTATTAGTCCCCCATTGAATTTGACTAAAGATTTAACTGACAAAATGTTAGTGCATGTCAACAAAAACTATATCGTTGGATTCGTATTTGAACATAGTTTTCAATGATATAATTTTAGGTGACATGCATCAGCATTTATCATACTATATAATGTTAGTTCAATTTTTGGTCGTACTAATCTATAGTAGTAAGGTGCTCGTGCATTGCATGGAAGAGTGAAATGCATTGATCAGGGAGTTGTTTATTTTGACAAAGGATGTGGGGGTCATCTCATGTGTAACGGGTATCGATAGGTTTCTTCGGATATTATTTCATCTCTAGAGCTCACAAACATCCGGGTGAAATAGATAAAAAGGTATCTTTTGCAAACAAAAGCGTTCAACTATTCAACCTACATCCAAAACTTGTGAAGAAATAACACTTATTGTGCTTTGCAAGAAATGATCTTTCTATACCCCTATATAGTGTGTGAATAACTTTGAAAGTTGGTCGTTGGATGAAGCCAATCCGACGGTACAAAGATGACAGATCCGAGAACTACTGGCCTTTGGATATGATCTACATTCCACCAGATTTTGCGACATGTAGAATCTAGAAAACTCCACATGTAGAAGCATAATGCACGAACCACCAGAATCTCATGCGCGCAATGCACGTGTACCTTACTAGTAAGAATTAGTTTTTGAGTATGGATTATTATACATGTTGGCTACAGATGACATGGCACTATCTTGTAGTCAACCGTTGGCTATACTATTAAGTATTAACCATGCCCTTATACACCTAGATGGAGGGATTAAATCAGGATGACTTGGAAGGGGCAGAGGAGATGTAAGAAATGGTTCATAGTAAGTCTTTCACCAGTACTGTAGTAAAAGTTCATACATGGAAGATTCTAGACTAAACCATAAACGGATACACTTTTATTCATGCGCGATACTCTAATAGAGCAAGATCATGCATGGAAGTCTCCACATGCTTAAACAACGGATTACATTGAGAGAAGACTAATGATCAACATTTAACTTGATAATGCGTATGTCTAGGTGAACCTCCTTGGAGTCCCCGTGCACTGCGTTGGCGGGTAAATAAGACCATGGGTTTTCCATGTCCACATCGGCGGGAAGGTCCCAGCTCCGTAGAGTCCAAGTCAGTTTGATGAAGCCGGTGTCGCCACCCATGTACCTCAGAGGGGTAGTAACAGTGAGCACGCGCCCGTACATCGGCCTCGTGTCAGTGTCAGCGTTAGCGGCATCGCCCTTGACACACACTACAGAGATGGGGCGGCGGCCTGCGCGGGCCTCACCGGTGCCCATGATCAAGAGGAAGAAGTTGTCGTCCTCCTTCGAGACTAGCAGGCGGCGGTGATCCTCCAGCGACTCCGGCATGGTGAACGGGTAGCACATCTCGTACTTGATGTTCTCCTCCAAGGGCCAGTAGTGACCGCTGCACGCATCCGTGAGGTGATGCACGATTCCACCGGCGAGCCCCAAAACGGCATCGGGCACTCATAGCAGTAGACGAAGAGCTCCTTGGAGGCATCGACCAGGCCGTCCATGAAACGGGAGTGGCTGTAGAGGACGTTGTGCCAGTTGAATAAATGAGCAAGTTACTATGAGATTTAATCCGAATAAGCACAAAATAAATCATGATGACTATAATAGATATTAAACTACTCATGTGGACTAGCATAGTAGTAGGATACAGAGTTGAAACATGAATTCTACCATGATTTCGAACAGGAAGGACAGAAACACATACGGTGCAACAAGAGCAGCACCGTTGGCGTTGAAGTTGTCGCCCATGTCGTTGAGGAAGAGGTTGCCGAGGTCGGGGAAGAAGTTGTCGTCGGTGAAGTTGTGCTGCCAGTAGTCGCGAGAGTGTGCTCCACAAATTTCAATAGCGCCCGCCGAATGGAGCGCATGAGGGAGTGGCTGTAGGGGACGTTGCGGCTGCCGAATGGAGCACGGGAGTAGCACACGAAGCAGTAGATGATGTCCTTACTAGTACTCCCTAATCTCTACACTTATAGAAAACCGATTTCATGATGATGGTGTGCCTGCCATCTTGTAATATAGACCGCCGATCTATATCTGGCGGATAGAAAGCCAACTCTGACAATTTTACAAAAGATACCCGCACCTCTCTCCACACTTACAAATAAGGCCTTGTCTCGTTCATCCTTATCTCCCACAACCTCTTGATCCTCCCTAAGTCCCTATCTCTACTATTATCTCTATCTCTACTACTCTTCTTTGTTTTTTATAACAAATCGAATAGTACTGCGCCGTCCGCTGCACGCCTGGCTGAACACGCCTCCTCGCCTCCATCATCACCAACTGAGTCTTTTATAGGAGTAGGAGTAGAGAAAACACCGAGTTGGTGATGATGGTGTGCCGTGCAATGCACAGGCATCTTGCTATTTTTTTGCATATAATTCCAAACACCACGTAGACACGGTCTTTGACCATTTTACAACTATGTTAGTATCATTGTTTTTTTTGACGGGATGTTAGTATCGTTGTTAGTGGTCAGCCGGTGCAAGTTATTGCCCTAGGTGTTTTAACCTTTTTTTAGTAATGATATCTGGCGATTGTTCGGCACGAGCTCAATCCTTGCGAATCCCACGTAACCGTCAGATTTCCATCCGACGGTGGCCTGTTTTTAAGCCATACACACGTACTGTAACTGCGTCGCAGGCCTTTGCAACTGCCATGTCTCCCAGCGAACGTTTGCTAGAGATTGGAGTTAGCACGGTTCATAGTCGTTCCATGCTTGGGCATTGAAGTTTGTAACTATTTCAGATTAGAATATACTACTCCTCCGGTGCTAGTAGTAGAGCAGAGTCCTACTCTACTACTCTACTCAAGCAAGTTAGGGCATAGTAGTAGGTACTGTAGGGAGTACCAGTACTGTGATCACTCAAGCAAGTTGTCTGGCATCGATATGACCCTACGCTGCTGGTATGTGTCTCATAAGTCAAGCAGCATGTTGTAGTCATCATCACCTGTCCACTTCCCGCAGCACATATTTGCTTCTCCATCTTTGTCCGCACATAATCTCGTCCTATCTTCCATCCCCGCTAAGGCGCCTCCCCCCTCGTTCAAAACCTAAGCACTAACAATGGCAGAACCGAGCAGTGTCCACCAAAAGATTGGCTGGAATTCGCTCCCCACAGAGGTAATCAAGCTCATTGTTTCGCGTGTGGACAATCTCAGTACCATGCCGTTCATCGCGTGCTCGTCGGGGCTATACCGTTTACTCAAAGCCCTCAGGCCGGAGCTTTTTAAGCCATCTCCTTGCTTGCTGATGCCGCCTGATCTTCAGAAACGGCATGTCACGCAGCATAACGATCGTAGGGTGGCGAGCATCAACCCCTTGACTGTGATCCGAACCCCGTCACCCTCAAATATATTAACGGTATGTACTGGGTCGGCATGAACACGTCTTGGATGGTGCTCATCGACAGTCGCGGCAGCTGGATGCTAGTGGAGGTCTACACCTGGCGATTGATCCCCCTTCCTTCGATTAACACTGCACTGCTTTGGCACCGCAGCCCAGAATACTCAGAATCTTACAGTAGCCAACATGATACCAAGTTTGATTTGCTCAAGGTTGTAATCTGCCAAGTGCCCACAAGATCTACGAATTATAAAGACTTCAGGCTAATTGCATTCTTCAACCGCGATCTCGCCTATCTCATAGGTCACTGCGGTAAGTGGATAAATCTGGACGTCCATCGCAGGAGCATGCATCCTCCATGGTTCTCTGATGCCATTGAACACAAGGGCTTCATTTATGATGTCGACTCCTTCTATGGATGGACGTATTGCTGGCCTACTCCAGTCATCGCTACAAACAGCTATTATAGCAGTATGTTACTTTCCTATGATATCATGATGGCTTGCTTATATTACTGTCAATGTTTACTGAAAAAATATTCATGCTCATAACATGTTGTTCTTAAGATTGACTACATCAAGAGCCCTTTTTTATTTGACTCCAACTTGATATGATGTTGTAGGCCACCTGGTGTCCCTACCCTTCCTAATCCCAGAACCTTTCAAAGAAAAGCGGCATGGCAGTTGCAGGTGGTTCCTGGCTCGATCAGACGATGGCAAACGAATGATGATCGTTCGCACGTACGAGACGTGTTGTTTCGCGGAATACAATCACAGTCACTGCAAGGTCTTAGAGCAGGATCCCAACTTCTCTGGGCCTTCAGGAATTTTTGACTGGAGGATGGTAAGTAGCCTTGGTACATGCTCTCTGTTTGTCGAACTGAATTATCCGATTAACCAGGAGATAACCGACGGCAAGGATCATGATGGCAGCGTGGTTTCGTTCATCAAGAAAAACTGTGTGTACATTGCGTACCATGCATCTCTGCATGCACCATACCCTGATATGTTCCGCCATGCTCTGCAGCCCAAAGTAGGAGAGAGGGTCGCAAGTATCAGACTTCGACCTGCTGGCTGGAGTTTCCCCCGTTAGGCACCCATCTGGTTCAAGCCATCAGCCAATCTCCATAGCTTAATAAATAGTAACGTCTAACTGAGCCAGTTAGTTAGATGCGTACACTTGGTGTAGTAGGATCTTTATTTAGTTTGATGCATACACTTGTTCTTTTTTGGTAGCCCTTTTGTAATAATGGCTGATGTTTGGTTTGGAAGAGAGAGATGCGTCTTCACTCTTCTGGCCTGCTTACTGCTTCTGTTGCACCCCAGCCCTGGTTGTTGCTGCTGCTGTTTTTAATGTACAATCAGTAGTATATTTCGTTTGTTGGTTGAATAAATGTGTTGTTAGAATGACAAACACAATGTTTTAGAAGTCATTGCACGGTTTGATCCTTAGTGCACTGTACCGTACGTAACGCATACTATTTTTTGTACGGAACACATTTTCCACTTGTTGATAACATGCAGCCCACTGATGAAGGCCCAATAGAGGAGGCCATAATTAACTGGAAGGGAGGCTCTCACATCAATCCGGCCCAGGTACATGCTCATGGTCCCCTAAACATAAATAAGTAAAGAAATAAAGCTAAATGCTCATGCACCAGTTCTTTAAATTCATGATTTAACATGAGGATATTATTTCCTAAGATAGTGTCGTTACATTCAGTCGATATTATTCTTAGGCAAAGATAGCGACCAGTCTTCTTTCTCCCAGCATTTTCTTCCTGCAACCAGTGGACCCATGCAAATCGCAGTCAATGTCGTAAATAGTTCCGGTCCATTTTTATTTTTCAATAAGAATGTCCAACCCAACCCAGCACATTGGCAACATCACTTTATCCTCTGCCTTGGTGTGCTCGCCGCGGCGCCGCCGTCTAGCCCTGTCAACATAGTTTTTTTGAAACGGCCCCTGTCAACATAGTGAATCGGGAGAGAACTGTAGTTGTGAGTATGACAGTGCGGACCCACCAGGTCCACTCCCGAACACAAGCAAGCGCCTCTTTTACTACTCAGATTCACCCCTCGTTTTTTACTCTAATCCACCCTGCTGATATCTGGGACCCACATCATTTTTAATGTATAGTCAATTAACAACAGAATTGCACAACTTTTTTTTGCGTAGTAATTTGGAGGAGCAGGCTATAAACTGGGTTGTGCGGTCTCTGCGGCCCGTCTAACAACATGACCCACCTAGCAAGTTTTTCTTTGGGAAAAATAGGTAGCCCAATATTTCTTTTTGAAGAATACCCAAGCTAAGCCTATTTGTTTTGTTCGACTTACTAGGCTGCAAATCTTTCAAGACGAGGAGGGATGCATTCCGGCCTGGCCAAAGAGTATGGTCAGTGTATGTTAAAAGTAATATCAAAGGGGTTGAAAATTCCAAAACAATTATAGCAAATGGGATATTAGTTTCTTTGTTTTTGTTCTTCGCTGATATTTTATAGTATTTCATTGGATTTAACATGACATAGTACTAGTTTATTTTTAAATTTGTTTTAGTATGGCTACTAATTTTTGGATTAAGAATATTTTGTTCCCCAGCAAAAAATTGCGAATTTTCAAAATTTCGCACATATTTTGTTGATTTTTTAACCCTGGTACTGACCAGAAAATGGGCAGCAATTCTAAAAATGGAAAACGGGCTGCAATAAATTCCATATGAATTAGTAAATGCGTAAAATTTATAAAAATAATAGCAAATGGGTTGTACACGCCACAGATTTTGAGCTGACTTGTTTACGCAAGGCTTTGTCAGTCAACACACGATTCTAGCAGCAGTGACTGTTGGATGTACATCCAACGGCCAATGTACTTATTCAATCTCTGATCTTCCTGCTCCAGCCGCCTAAACTAGCGCCAGCGGGACTGCCTGCTCCCTCCTCTTGTGGCCCGCTGTGATGCCGCGCAGGCTTCCCCGGCCCACCCTACTCCCTCCGCTGGCCTGGCCGCATGCAATCAACTGCCTCCTTATTACGCGAAAAAAATGATTCCTCCCACAGACATCTGGGGCGCACCGGTTGGGAGGCTGACCTGTGGGCCTACTAAGTTGACGCGTACGCAGGGCCTGTCAACTTAGTCAACAAACGATTCTAGCAGCAGTAACCGTTGGATTTGAATCGAACGGTCCTGCTACTTCTTCAAGTGCTGCTCTTCTTGCACCAGCCGCCCAAACTAGCACCGGCGAGACCGCCTGCTCCTGCCTCCAGTGGCCGGTTGTGCTTCCATTGAGGCCTCACCACCCCCTACTACTCCCACCGCTAGCTAGGCCCTGCGGCGACGGCAACCTCACACTACAACCGAACCAGTGAACCCTCATACTCCTCTCCGCGTGGGCATCCACTGCCGCGTCTTCCCCGGCTCCGCGTCGTCCCCTTCCTAGGCCTCGTCGTCGTCCACCGCCCTGGTGCTCTTGGCGTGGCGTGGTCAACGTGGTCATGCAACGACTTCCATCGGACGTGGACTGTACGTGGAGAGGCTGACAGCTGGGTCCATGGCTGCACACAAGGAAATGCCTCCTTATTACACGCAAAATAATGATTCCTACAGCTGACATCTGGGACCCACCGGAAGGGCCTCTGTATTTCGAGAAAAAAGCGTTCCCCCCGCTGACAGGTCGGACGCACCAGCTATATCTTCGCACGCAAGGAAGTGCCTCCTTATTACGCACAAAAAAATGAATACCCCCTGCTCACTGGGACCCACCATAGTGGGTGGCTGACTTGTGGGCCTACTAAGTTGACGGGGACGGAGGGCTTTGTCAACTTATTCAATACTCCAATGACCGTATGATGTCCATCCAACGACCATAGTGCTTCTTCAACCTCTAGTCTTCTTGCTCCAGCCGCCCAAAGCAGCGCCGGTCGTGTCGCATGCTCCTGCCTCCCGTGGCCGGCTGTGCTACCGCGGAGGCCTCACCGCCCCCATACTACTCCCACCGCTGGCCAGGCCATCCCTCTACTCACCCACACCCCCTATTATTCTGCGGGACGGCAGACTCACACCACAGCCAAACCAGTGAACCCTCATACTCCTCTTCGTGTGGGCATCCACTGCCGCGTCTTCCCCGGCTCCATGTTGTCCCCTTCCTAGGCCTCGCCATCGTCCACCGCCCTGGTGCTCTCGGTGCGGCATGGTCAACGTGGTCATGGAACGACTTCCATCGGACGTGGACTATACGAGGAGAGGCTGGCAGCTAGAACCACGGCCGCACACAAGGAAATGCATCCTTATTACTCGCAAAATAATGATTCTTCCAGCTGACATCTGGGACCCACCGGAAGGGCCTCTGTATTTCACGAAAAAAACATTCCCCCCGCTAACAGGTCGGACCCACCAGCTATATCTTCGCATGCAAAGGAAGTGCCTCCTTATTACGCACAGAAAAATGAATACCCCTGCTAGCTAGGACCCACCATAGTGGGTGGCTGACTTGTGGGCCTACTAAGTTTATGGGGACGGAGGGCTTTGTCAACTTAGTCAATACTCCAGTGACCGTATGATGTCCATCCAACGGCCACAGTGCTTCTTCAACCTCTGGTCTTCTTGCTCCAACTGCCCAAAGTAGCGCCGGTCGTGTCGCCTGCTCCTGCCTCCTATGGCCGGTTGTGCTGCCGCGGAGGCCTCACCGCCCCCATACTACTCCCACCGCTGGCCAGTGAGGGAACCCTGGATAAGGGGGTATCCGGACAGCCGGACTATATACTTTGGCCGGACTGTTGGACTATGAAGATACAAGATTCAAGACTTCATCCCGTGTCCGAATGGGACTCTCCTTTGCGTGGAAGGCAAGCTTGGCGATTCGGATGTTAGATCTCCTTCTCTGTAACCGACTCTATGTAACCCTAGACTCCTCTAATGTCTATATAAACCGGAGGGTTTAGTCCGTAGGAGAAGAACAATGATAATCATAGGCTAGCTCCTAGGGTTTAGCCTCTACGATCTCATGGTAGATCAACTCTTGTAATACTCATATCATCAAGATCAATCAAGCAGGAAGTAGGGTATTACCTCCATCGAGAGGGCCTGAACCTGGGTAAAACATCATGTCCCCTGCCTCCTATTACCATTAGCCTTAGACGCACAGTTCGGGACCCCCTACCCGAGATCCACCGGTTTTGACACCGACATTGGTGCTTTCATTGAGATTTCCTCTGTGTCGTCGCAGAAAGGCTCGATGGCTCCTTCAATCATCAACGACAACACGGTCCAGGGTGAGATTTTTCTCCCCGAACAGATCTTGGTGTTCGGCGGCTTCACACTGTGGGCCAATTCGCTTGGCCATCTGGAGCAGATCAGAACTACACGTCCGATATCTGCGGAGACTTGATCTTCGACGGATTCAGGCCTACGCTAGGAGGGCCGAATAGTCACGACGAGCACGGCTTATATCTGCTGTTAGACAATATTCAGGATATCGCACCTGCGGTAGCTCCGGACCTAAATCCGGGGCAGATCACGTCGTCCGAGGACGGGTGGATGGACCCCGCCCCGGAGACCGCATACTCATCGGCGGTAGAGCCGAATACAGACTCCACCTCTAAGGAAGTCTGTGTCACCGGACCCCCGGACTTGTGTCTGGCTGTAGGTTCCAGACCATACGCACCCGGGCGCATCGAATCCAATTGGGCTCCGCTAATGGAGTTCACCGCTACGGATATCTTTCAGCACTCGCCCTTCAGTGACATGCTGAATTCATTAAGGTCTCTCTCTTTGTCAAGAGACTCTTGGCCAAACTATGTCCGGCCCAAGTGGGAAGCAGGTGACGAAGAAATTTGTTGCCCACCCACCACCCACTTCATTGCCACTGTCGATGATTTGACCTGCCTGCTTGACTTCGACTCCGAAGACACCGACGGTGTGGACGACGATGAAGGAGAAGAATAGGAACCACTGCCCACAGGGCGCTGGACAGCCACCTCCTTGTATGATATATATATGGTGGACACTCCCAAAGAAACCAATGGCGATGAGGCAACAGAGGATAACCCCTTACGGAAGAAATCAAAGCATGGGCGTCATCGGCGCTGCTCTGAGCCCCGCCACAGCAATACTGGCACAGGAGACGAAAACAATCCGGATGGTGCCGAAGATTAATACAATCCCGATCAGTCTACCTTCGAGCAGGCCAAACAGGAAGACGGGCAGGTTAGCCTAGATGAACAGGCAACGGACGGATACTTGGAGGAGGAAAACTATATGCCTCCCTCCGAAGATGAGGTGAGCCCCGGCGACGATGAATTTGGCGTACCTGAGGATCCCGTAGAGCAGGAGCGCTTCAAGCGCTAGCTCATAGCCACCACAAGAAACCTGAAAAAGAAGTAGCAACAGCTCCAAGCTGATTAAGATCTACTCATAGACAGATGGACTGAAGTCCTGACAGCCGAGGAATACGGACTCGAGCACCCCACCAAAGGGTACCCAAAGCACAAGTTGCTACCTCAACTCGAGGAGGAGGTCCTAAAGCCCACACCCCGACGCCAATACATCACGGTCCGGGACAATATGCAGGAAATGCGAGACAACATCCATAAACCTCGACGCAACAAACATAAGCGTCACAAAAATAATGATGACGCCCAAGACACGACATCAATGCCGGATTCCGTGGCTCCCAGTCCGGTCAGCGGAAAGAGAACAATTCAGGCCCATCCGGCCCGGGCAGCGTACTCGACCACCCATGTCAAATTCATGGTACCCCTGGAATGGCAGCCAATCATACCAATAGAGAATGCCGGATCTTCAAAACAAACCGGCCGGTCGCGCGCCGGAAACAATAAGAAGGGGTCTCAAAGCTATGAAGACAACGAATAGCCCAGACCATCAAACATTATGAGGCAAAAGAAAATTCTCCACAAACCAACAAGGCGAACGTGATAAACACCACCCACATCCCCAAATGGGAACAAATGTGTACTCCTCGGGACGCCGACTCAACAATACAAGTCACCCCATGGTACAAAAATACGGCCGATCATCTCCGATAACACAGACTGTCCAGCCAATTTCAACCATGGCAATTCAGTTGCACTTATCCTTGACCCAATAGTTGGTGGGTTCCACCTCACACGAGCCCCTATTGTCATAAACAGTAGCCCAAAATTGCTGCACCGAGACACAGTGCACCAGATAGGTATTGATCGCTCGAGGATCAAACCCACTAAAAACATCTTCTCAAGATGTCGTACCAGGTGTAAATGTCAGTTTTACAGGCCCACCACCCTGGACGTTGTCTTCGGATCACCAAACAATCACCACACCGAAGAGTAAGTCTTCGACATTGTCCCCTTATACTATAACTATTACGTACTGCCGGGACGAACCGCGTTGGCTCGATTCAATGCGGTACCACACCATGCCTATGGCAAATTTAAAATACCAAGCCCACGTGACATAGTCACAATTACGAGCAAGGCCGAACTCCACCCCGACACTGGAAAGTATACCGCCGCTGAGGTAGCGAGTTGTGCCCTTCTATCGAACCTCGATTCGACAGCCAACCCCCCAGACACCAACAAAGGAGTCCGAGCTAATTTACGGCATGATAGCCCGGCTCGACCAGGCTCCAATCAAGCACTCCGGCATAAGCTGGGGAGGGCCCCGCGGTTCAACCACCCTATGACACACAAATGTCTCTAAGCATTCTCTTTACAAGCTCACTTTTGCGCAGAACAGGACTGGCGACATGGAATCAGCTTGGATGCTCAAAGAGAGAATACACAAATATCCCCAAAGAAGACAATCCGGATACACTTCGGATCCGCACGCAGCTTCCTCCCGCCAGGTCGCAACAGGTTCCGCCATCATACCTCCTTTTATAGCATAAACCGTACTCATACGCATAGACGTGTCACTCCACTACAACGTACAGAGTTATATGACACTTACCGGCTGTCATTCCTCATTGACACCTTTTTCGTCATAACGGCATACGCACATTGTGTCATGCACTAATACGCCAAGGGCTTCATTGTACCCATAATATGGCAACAAAGTCCGGCCACCTTCTCAGTCGCCTGGCACCCCGAACTTATAGCATTGTAACACCCGGATAATCATGCTACAGTAATCCCACGTGATGGTGCCACGTCACCTCTGTCACTGTAGTTAACCACGTGTTAGATCGAAACGGTTTCGAAATTAAAATTCAAGATTATAATGACAATAAAAGTTTTCAGGAATTAAAACTAAAATGTTCGGGGGTTGTCTAATATTACAAAGTTAATTATGGTGGGGTGCATGTAGGGGAACGTTGCAGAAAATTAAAATTTTTTCTACGGTTTCACCAAGATCCATCTATGAGTTCATCTAAGCAACGAGTCTAGGGAGAGAGTTTGCATCTACATACCACTTGTAGATCGCGTGCGGAAGCTTGCAAGGTGATGATGTAGTCGTACTCGACGTGATCCAAATCACCGATGACCAGCGCCAAACGGACGGCACCTCCGCGTTCAACACACGTACGGAACAGCCACGTCTCCTCCTTCTTGATCCAGCAAGGAAGGGAGGAGAGGTTGAGGGAGATGGCACCAGCAGCAGCACGACGGCGTGGTGTTGATGGAGCTGCAGTACTCCGGCAGAGCTTCGCTAAGCACTATGGAGGTGGAGGAGGTGTTGGGGAGGGAGAAGGAGGCAACCAAAGGCCAGGGCGTTCAGGTATGAAGTCCCTCCTCTCCCCCACTATATATAGGGGTGCCAAGGGGGGGTGGCCGGCCCTAGGAGATCCAATCTCCTAGGGGGTGCGGCGGCCAAGGGGGGTTCCCCCCCCCCCCAAGGCACCTAGGAGGTGCCTTACCCTCCTAGGACTCTTGCCCCCTTAAACCCTAGGCGCATGGGCCTATGTGGGGCTGGTGCCCTTGGACCATTAGGCCAAGGTGCACCCCCCTACAGCCCATGTGGCCCCCCGGGACAGGTGGACCCACCCGGTGGACCCCCGGGACCCTTCCGGTGGTCCCGGTACAATACCGATAACCCCGAAACTTGTCCCGATACCCGAAACAGGACTTCCCATATATAAATCTTTACCTCCGGACCATTCCGGAACTCCTCGTGACATCCGGGATCTCATCCGGGACTCCGAACAACATTCGGGTTACTGCATATACATATCCCTATAACCCTAGCGTAACTGAACCTTAAGTGTGTAGACCCTACGGGTTCGGGAGACATGCAGACATGACCGAGACTCTCTCAGTCAATAACCATCAGCGGGATCTGGATACCCATGATGGCTCCCACATGCTCCTCGATGTTGTCATCGGATGAACCACTATGTCGAGGATTCGATCAAACCCTGTATGTAATTCCCTTTGTCAATCGGTACGTTACTTGCCCGAGACTCGATCGTCGGTATCCCAATACCTTGTTCAGTCTCGTTACCGGCAAGTCACTTTACTCGTACCGTAATGCATGATCCCGTGTCCAACACCTTGGTCACATTGAGCTCAATATGATGATGCATTACCGAGTGGGCCCAGAGATACCTCTCCGTCATACGGAGTGACAAATCCCAGTCTCGATCCGTGTCAACCCAACAGCTACTTTCGGAGATACCTGTAATGCACCTTTATAGTCACCCAGTTACGTTGTGACGTTTGGTACACCCAAGGCACTCTTACGGTATCCGGGAGTTACACGATCTCATGGTCGAAGGAAGAGATACTTGACACTTGCAAAGCTCTAGCAAAACGAACTACACGATCTTTTTATGCTATGCTTAGGATTGGGTCTTGTCCATCACATCATTCTCCTAATGATGTGATCCCGTTATCAACGACATCCAATGTCCATAGTCAGGAAACCATGACTATCTGTTGATCACAACGAGCTGGTCAACTAGAGGCTTACCAGGGACATTGTGTGGTCTAAGTATTCACACGTGTATTACGATTTCCGGATAATACAGTTATAGCATGAATAAAAGACAATTATCATGAACAATGAAATATAATAATACTTTTATTATTGCCTCTAGGGCATATTTCCAACAGTCTCCCACTTGCACTAGAGTCACTAATCTAGTTACATTGTGATGAATCGAACACCCATAGAGTTCTGGTGTTGATCATGTTTTGCATGCGAGAGAGGTTTAGTCAGCGGATCTGCGACATTCAGATCCGTGTGCACTTTGCAAATCTCTATGTCTCCATCTTGAACATTTTCACGGATGGAGTTGAAACGGCGCTTGATGTGCCTGGTCTTCTTGTGAAACCTGGGCTCCTTTGCGAGGGCAATAGCTCCAGTGTTGTCACAGAAGAGTTTGATCGGCCCCGACGCATTGGGTATGACTCCTAGGTCGGTGATGAACTCCTTCACCCAAATCTCTTCATGTGCTGCCTCCGAGGCTGCCATGTACTCCGCTTCACACGTAGATCCCGCCACGACGCTCTGCTTGCAGCTGCACCAGCTTACTGCTCCACCATTCAACATATACACGTATCCGGTTTGTGACTTAGAGTCATCCAGATCCGAGTCGAAGCTAGCGTCGACGTAACCCTTTACGACGAGCTCTTCGTCTCCTCCATAAACGAGAAACATGTCCTTTGTCCTTTTCAGGTACTTCAGGATATTCTTGACCGCTGTCCAGTGTTCCTTGCCGGGATTACTTTGGTATCTTGCTACCAAACTTACGGCAAGGTTTACATCGGGTCTGGTACACAGCATGGCATACATAATAGATCCTATGGCTGAAGCATAGGGGATGACACTCATCTCTTCTTTATCTTTTGCCGTGGTCGGTGACTGAGCTGAGCTCAGTCTCATACCTTGTAACATAGGCAAGAACCCCTTCTTGGACTGATCCATTCTGAATCTCTTCAAAATCTTATCAAGGTATGTGCTTTGTGAAAGACCTATGAGGCGTCTCGATCTATCTCTATAGATCTTGATGCCTAATATATAAGCAGCTTCTCCAAGGTCCTTCATTGAAAAACACTTATTCAAGTAGGCCTTAATGATGTCCAGAAATTCTATATTATTTCCCATCAGGAGTATGTCATCTACATATAATATGAGAAATGCTACAGAGCTCCCACTCACTTTCTTGTAAACGCAGGCTTCTCCATAAGTCTGCATAAACCCAAACGCTTTGATCATCTCATCAAAGCGAATGTTCCAACTCCGAGATGCTTGCACCAGTCCATAAATGGATCGCTGGAGCTTGCATACTTTGTTTGCGTTCCGAGGATCGACAAAACCTTCCGGCTGCATCATATATAGTTCTTCCTTAAGATGCCCGTTAAGGAATGCTGTTTTGACGTCCATCTGCCATATCTCATAATCATAGTATGCGGCAATTGCTAACATGATTCGGACGGACTTTAGCTTCGCTACGGGAGAGAATGTCTCGTCGTAGTCAATCCCTTGAACCTGTCGATAACCCTTAGCGACAAGTCGAGCTTTATAGATGGTAACATTACCATCCGCGTCCGTCTTCTTCTTAAAGATCCATTTGTTTTCTATCGCTCGCCGATCATCGGGCAAGTCTGTCAAAGTCCATACTTTGTTTTCATACATGGATTCTATCTCGGATTTCATGGCTTCAAGCCATTTGTTGGAATCCGGGCCCGCCATTGCTTCTTCATAGTTCGAAGGTTCATTGTTGTCTAACAACATGATTTCCAGGACAGGGTTGCCGTACCACTCTGGTGCGGAACTTGTCCTTGTGGACCTACGAAGTTCAGCAGTAACTTGATCCGAAGTACTTTGATCATTATCATGGTTTTCCTCTTTAGTTGGTGTGGGCATCACAGGAACGGTTTCCTGTGCTGCGTCACTATCCCGCTCAAGAGGTAGTACTTCATCGAGTTCTACTTTCCTCCCACTTACTTCTTTCGAGAGAAACTCTTTTTCCAGAAAGCATCCATTCTTGGCAACAAAGATCTTGCCTTCGGATCTTAAGTAGAAGGTATACCCTATAGTTTCCTTAGGGTATCCTATGAATACGCATTTTTCCGACTTGGGTTCGAGCTTTTCAGGTTGAAGTTTCTTGACATAAGCTTCGCATCCCCAAACTTTTAGAAACGACAGCTTAGGTTTCTTTCCAAACCATAATTCATACGGTGTCGTCTCAACGGATTTAGACGGTGCCCTATTTAAAATGAATGTAGCTGTCTCTAGAGCGTATCCCCAAAATGATAGCGGTAAATCGGTAAGAGACATCATAGACCGTACCATATCCAATAGAGTGCGATTACGACGTTCGGACACACCGTTTCGCTGAGGTGTTCCAGGCGGCGTGAGCTGTGAAATGATTCCACATTTCTTTAAGTGTGTACCAAATTCGTGACTTAAGTATTCTCCTCCACGATCTGATCGTAAGAATTTTATCTTTCGGTCACGTTGATTCTCCACCTCATTCTGAAATTCCTTGAACTTTTCAAAGGTCTCAGACTTGTGTTTCATTAAGTAGACATACCCATATCTACTCAAGTCATCTGTGAGAGTGAGAACATAACGATATCCTCCGCGAGCCTCAACGCTCATTGGACCGCACACATCGGTATGTATGATTTCCAACAAGTTGGTTGCTCGCTCCATTTTTCCGGAGAACGGAGTCTTGGTCATTTTACCTAAGAGGCATGATTCGCACGTGTCAAACGATTCATAATCAAGAGACTCTAAAAGTCCATCGGCATGGAGCTTCTTCATGCGCTTGACACCAATGTGACCAAGGCGGCAGTGCCACAAGTATGTGGGACTATCGTTATCAACTTTAAATCTTTTGGCATCTACACTATGAACATGTGTAATATTACGCTCGAGATTCATTAAGAATAAACCATTGACCATCGGAGCATGACCATAAAACATATCTCTCATATAAATCGAACAACCATTATTCTCAGACTTAAATGAGTAGCCATCTCGTATTAAACGAGATCCAGATACAATGTTCATGCTCAAACTTGGCACTAAATAACAATTATTGAGGTTCAAAACTAATCCCGTAGGTAAATGTAGAGACAGCGTGCCGACGGCGATCACATCGACTCTGGAACCATTCCCGACGCGCATCGTCACCTCGTCCTTCGCCAGTCTCCGTTTATTCCGCAGCTCCTGCTGTGAGTTACAAATATAAGCAACGGCACCGGTATCAAATACCCAGGAGTTACTACGAGTACTGGTAAGGTACACATCAATCACATGTATATCAAATATACCTTTGGTGTTGCCGGCCTTCTTATCCGCTAAGTATTTGGGGCAGTTCCGCTTCCAGTGACCCTTCCCCTTGCAATAAAAACACTCAGTCTCAGGCTTGGGTCCATTTTTTGACTTCTTCCCGGTAACTGGCTTACCAGGCGCGGCAACATCTTTGCCGTCCTTCTTGAAGTTCTTCTTACCCTTGCCCTTCTTGAACTTAGTGGTCTTATTGACCATCAACACTTGATGTTCTTTCTTGATTTCAGCCTCTGCTGACTTCAGCATCGAGAACACTTCAGGAATGGTCTTTTCCATTCCCTGCATGTTGTAGTTCATCACAAAGCTCTTGTAGCTTGGTGGGAGCGACTGGAGGATTCTGTCAATGACCGCCTCATCTGGGAGGTTAATGTTCAGCTGGGTCATACGGTTGTGCAACCCAGACATCTTCAGGATGTGCTCACTGACAGAACTGTTCTCCTCCATCTTACAACTGTAGAACTTGTCGGAGACATCATATCTCTCGACCCGGGCATGAGCTTGAAAAACTAGTTTCAGCTCTTCGAACATCTCATATGCTCCGTGATGCTCAAAACGCTTTTGGAACCCCGGTTCTAAGCTGTAAAGCATGCTGCACTGAACGAGGGAGTAATCATCAGCGCGAGACTGCCAAGCATTCATAATGTCTTGGTTCTCTGAGACGGGAGCGTCACCTAGCGGTCCTTCTAGGACATATTGTTTCCTGGCAGCTATGAGGATGATCCTCAGGTTCCGGACCCAGTCCGTATAGTTGCTGCCATCATCTTTCAGCTTGGTTTTCTCTAGGAACGCGTTGAAGTTCATGTTGACATTAGCGTTGGCCATTGATCTACAAGACATATTTGCAAAGGTTTTAGACTAAGTTCATGATAATAAAGTTCTAATCAAATTATGAACTCCCACTTAGATTAGACATCCCTTTAGTCATCTAAGTGTTACACGATCCGAGTCGACTAGTCCGTGTCCGATCATCACGTGAGACGGACTAGTCATCGTCGGTGAACATTTTCATGTTGATCGTATCTTCCATACGACTCGTGTTCGACCTTTCGGTCTCCGTGTTCCGAGGCCATGTCTGCACATGCTAGGCTCGTCAAGTTAACCCTAAGTGTTTTCGTTGTGTAAAACTGTCTTACACCCGTTGTATGTGAACGTAAGAATCCATCACACCCGATCATCACGTGGTGCTTAGAAACGACGAACTGTAGCAACGGTGCACAGTTAGGGGAGAACACTCCTTGAAATTTTATAAGGGATCATCTTATTTACTACCGTCGTCCTAAGTAAACAAGATGCATAAAACATAATAAACATCACATGCAATTATATAGTTGTGACATGATATGGCCAATATCATATAGCTCCATTGATCTTCATCTTCGGGGCTCCATGATCATCTTGTCACCGGCTTGACACCATGATCTCCATCATCATGATCTTCATCATCGTGTCTTCATGAAGTTGTCACGCCAACGACTACTTCTACTTCTATGACTAACGTTTAGCAATAAAGTAAAGTAGTTTACATGGCGTTATTCAATGACACGCAGGTCATACAAAAAATAATGACAACTCCTATGGCTCCTGCCGGTTGTCATACTCATCGACATGCAAGTCGTGAATCCTATTACAAAGAACATGATCTCATACATCACAATTCATCATTCATCACAACTTCTGGCCATATCACATCACATGATCAATCGCTGCAAAAACAAGTTAGACGTCCTCTAATTGTTGTTGCATCTTTTACGTGGCTGCAATTGGGTTCTAGCAAGAACGTATTCTTACCTACGAATCACCACAACGTGATTTTGTCAACTTCTATTTACCCTTCATAAGGGCCCTGTTCATCGATTCCGCTCCAACTAAGGTGGGAGAGACAGACACCCGCCAGCCACCTTATGCAACTTGTGCATGTCAGTCGGTGGAACCGGTCTCACGTAAGAGTACGTGTAAGGTTGGTCCGGGCCGCTTCATCCCACAATACCGTTGAGCAAGAAAAGACTAGTAGAGGCAAGTAAGATGACAAAATCCACGCCCACAACAAAGTTGTGTTCTACTCGTGCAAAGAGAACTACGCATAGACCTAGCTCATGATGCCACTGTTGGGGAACGTTGCAGAAAATTAAAAAAAATTCTACGGTTTCACCAAGATCCATCTATGAGTTCATCTAAGCAACGAGTCTAGGGAGAGAGTTTGCATCTACATACCACTTGTAGATCGCGTGCGGAAGCTTGCAAGGTGATGATGTAGTCGTACTCGACGTGATCCAAATCACCGATGACCAGCGCCAAACGGACGGCACCTCCGCGTTCAACACACGTACGGAACAGCCACGTCTCCTCCTTCTTGATCCAGCAAGGAAGGGAGGAGAGGTTGAGGGAGATGGCACCAGCAGCAGCACGACGGCGTGGTGTTGATGGAGCTGCAGTACTCCGGCAGAGCTTCGCTAAGCACTATGGAGGTGGAGGAGGTGTTGGGGAGGGAGAAGGAGGCAACCAAAGGCCAGGGCGTTCAGGTATGAAGTCCCTCCTCTCCCCCACTATATATAGGGGTGCCAAGGGGGGGTGGCCGGCCCTAGGAGATCCAATCTCCTAGGGGGTGCGGCGGCCAAGGGGGGTCCCCCCCCCAAGGCACCTAGGAGGTGCCTTACCCTCCTAGGACTCTTGCCCCCTTAAACCCTAGGCGCATGGGCCTATGTGGGGCTGGTGCCCTTGGCCCATTAGGCCAAGGCGCACCCCCCTACAGCCCATGTGGCCCCCCGGGACAGGTGGACCCACCCGGTGGACCCCCGGGACCCTTCCGGTGGTCCCGGTACAATACCGATAACCCCGAAACTTGTCCCGATGCCCGAAACAGGACTTCCCATATATAAATCTTTACCTCCGGACCATTCCGGAACTCCTCGTGACGTCCGGGATCTCATCCGGGACTCCGAACAACATTCGGGTTACTGCATATACATATCCCTATAACCCTAGCGTAACTGAACCTTAAGTGTGTAGACCCTACGGGTTCGGGAGACATGCAGACATGACCGAGACTCTCTCAGTCAATAACCATCAGCGGGATCTGGATACCCATGATGGCTCCCACATGCTCCTCGATGTTGTCATCGGATGAACCACTATGTCGAGGATTCGATCAAACCCTGTATGTAATTCCCTTTGTCAATCGGTACGTTACTTGCCCGAGACTCGATCGTCGGTATCCCAATACCTTTTTCAGTCTCGTTACCGGCAAGTCACTTTACTCGTACCGTAATGCATGATCCCGTGTCCAACACCTTGGTCACATTGAGCTCAATATGATGATGCATTACCGAGTGGGCCCAGAGATACCTCTCCGTCATACGGAGTGACAAATCCCAGTCTCGATCCGTGTCAACCCAACAGCTACTTTCGGAGATACCTGTAATGCACCTTTATAGTCACCCAGTTACGTTGTGACGTTTGGTACACCCAAGGCACTCTTACGGTATCCGGGAGTTACACGATCTCATGGTCGAAGGAAGAGATACTTGACACTTGCAAAGCTCTAGCAAGACGAACTACACGATCTTTTATGCTATGCTTAGGATTGGGTCTTGTCCATCACATCATTCTCCTAATGATGTGATCCCGTTATCCACGACATCCAATGTCCATAGTCAGGAAACCATGACTATCTGTTGATCACAAGGAGCTGGTCAACTAGAGGCTTACCAGGGACATTGTGTGGTCTAAGTATTCACACGTGTATTACGATTTCCGGATAATACAGTTATAGCATGAATAAAAGACAATTATCATGAACAATGAAATATAATAATACTTTTATTATTGCCTCTAGGGCATATTTCCAACAGTGCACACATTTTTGTAAAGTGTCTGGATATTATTAAATGAATTAAAACAGAAAAGGAAAAATAAGAAAAGAAAAATAAAACAAAAGGAGAAAAAGGGAAACCCCCCCCCCTGGCCCAACTGGGCCAAGCCCACCTGGCCCAGCCGGCCAGCCCCCTGG